>NW_007731104.1:2091-28352 GCF_000696425.1 Galeopterus variegatus | reverse complement strand
GTCAGGCAGAGAAAAAGAAATTCCACATGTTCTCACTCATTGGTGGGAGCTAAAAAAAGAACAAACAAATTAATTCACCCACATACACACAAAAAGAAAAAAACCGGGGGGGTGGGGTGGGGAAGAAGATATAACAACTATACTTTCATGAAGTTGTTACAACAAGCAAACGTAAAGGACATTCTTGGGAGGGAGGGGAGAGAGGGAGGAGGGAGGGAGGTGTCGGTGATGGGCCATAATAATCATATACAGTGTATATTGACAAAATAAAAATTTAACGAAAAAAAAATAAAAAAAAATAAATAAAACAAACAGAATTGGAAGTGCATTCAGAAGGGTGGAAAATTGGTGTGTATTCTCCCTCTACAAAGCAAAATATTCTTGTTGGACATACGTTCATTCTGGTTATCTACTGCCAAATAACAAAGCATTCCAAAAGTTAATGGCTTACAACAACAATGATTTATTTTACTCACAATTACATAATTTGATCAAGGTGCAGTGAAAGTAGCTCATCTCTATTCTAATTGGCACTAACCAAGGTAGCTAGATTAAAGGCTAGATCATTACTCACACAGCTGGCAAGTTGGTGTTATCTATCAGTTGGGACCTCAGCCAGGGCTATGGGCTGGGGACCTCAGTCCCTCTGCACATGATCCTCTCCACAGGTTGCTTGGGCTTCCTCACTGCATGGTGGCTGGTTCCAAGAGCAAGCACAAGGTGGATGTGAGTGGCATTTTTATGACCTGGCCTCTGAAGTCACATACTGTTATTTCTGTTATGCTCAGTTGGTCAAGACAGTCACCAAGGCCTGTCCAGGTTCACAGTGAAAGCACAGAGACTACACCTCTTGATGGAGGTGGGAAGGTTCTAACTGCATAGCAGGAAGCTGGCATTTGAACCCAGAGCTCAAGGTCTTGACAATTACAAGATTTGAACCTAGAGCTCAAGGTCTTGATCTTCCAGCATGTAGAGGAGACATGGTTGCAGCTGTCTTTGGAAAATGCAGTGTGCTACTAGTTACATAATGGCTTTCCTGTGATCTCCAGTTAATTGCTTTAGAATTTCTGGTCATTTCCACACTTCTCTGGTAGGAGCCAATACCACAAAGAAGTAAGATCCAGGTATATTCCAAGATATTCAACACACAATGGTGAACTTCCCAATGGTGCTGGATTTCAGAGAATATCAAAAGATGTGGTAAAGCCCCAGGCAAGATAAGATCAAAAACCTTTTCTTCTGCCGTTTTTGTTTTGTTGGTTGCCATGGTTATGGGAAGGGGAGAATTGAGAAGTGACTGGAGCCATATCATAACATTGGAGCTATGAAATCTGTGTCAAAGTTCACCTGCAAACACACCTGTCCAATTCATGTAGTACTGGGTAATCGCAGGGACTCAAGATGGAAGATCCAAAAAAAAAAAAAAATTAAATCTCCTGAGATTCTTCTGGTTGAAAGTCCTGTGTCTTCTTTTAGGTGACTCTGGCACCCTAGAGAAACACAGCTTCTGGGACGGTAGCCGTCTCTGGGAAGTCTTCTCTGATCCTCCAGACAAGGCTGTGTTCCACCTCTCAGCTTCCATCGCAGTCTGTTTTTATACTTGTCCCAGCCTTTATCAGTCTGCCCTCTAATTGTCTATTCACTTGTCTGTCTCCCCCATGGGATAGAGAGACCTATTTGAGAAAAGGGACTGTGACTTTGCTTCACCTTTGTGTGTCTGACCACACAGTAGGTGCTCAGCCAATGCTGAGAAACTCAGGTGACCACCTCCAACTCCTATCCACAGTGCATTTGTCAATTCATCAGTATACTCTGTTGTGTTGGAGCCTTGAGGACACTGGAATTGCTTTAAAGGGAGTGGGTGCTGTGGTACACATACTAATTTAACATTGTAGTATTTTTGGACAGCTCAGTGATTTCTTTTTTATTTTTTTCCTATTGTAAACGATGCTATGATGAGATATAAACAAATAAAACCTTATCTACATTTCAGATTATTCCCCAAGGCTAAATTCCAAGTTTGAAATCTATTGCATGAAAGGATGTGCACATACTGAGGGCTCTTGATTCAAAACGAGAAAATTGTTCTCCAAAAGGTAGAAATTTTCATTCTGTAGCTGCATTTTAACATAGCAATTATATTAGTCCCATTTCCGTTGCTTATAACAGAATACTTGTAACTGAGTAATGTATAAAGAAATAAAATCTATTTCTTACAGTTTCGGAGGCTGAGCAGTCCAAAGTCCAGGGGATACATCTGGTGAGAGCCTTTTCCTGGTGGTGACCCTATAGCAATGCAGGATGTCACATGGTAAATGGCTAAGCAAGGTGGATAGCTAACTCCTCACTTGCTCTTCTTTTAAAGACATCAGAACCACGCCCATGACCACCCATTAAGCCATCAACTTATTACTCCATGAATGTATGAATCCATTCACAAGAGCACAGTCTTTACAATCTAATCACCTCTTTAAGGTCCCACCATAATATAAGATTTTCTACCCCCAACACTGTCACAATGGGGATTAAGTTCCAATAAATGAAGGACACAGAGTAACAAGCCATCTCAGTGCAGAAGCACAGGAACCAGGACCACAGAGAAGGGGTGAACACCTACAGAGGGACAGGGAGGTCAAGAAGGGTTACAGAAGTTGTCATCAGCCCTGAGTCCTGATATTTGGCAGAATAATTAGAAATTACCTGGGAATAGCAAGGAAAAGGTAAGAGCAATCTAGGCAGAGGAAGCCACATGTGCAAAAGGCTGGAGGCATGATCCAGCATGGTAACTCAGGAGCCACAGATTTCCTTTTTCCCATTTTACACTTAAGAAAACTGAGGCTCAGAGAGATGAAGCCACTCCCCGCAAAGGCACATATTAGTAAGTGGCATAAATGGAATCTGTTCTCTATACTTCAGCAGAAATCATCCAGAAGTGAAGAAACATTTTGAAAGGAGGATGAAACCATCATCACCCCCATCACCCCCTCCCCAACCAGCAAATAGATGGATGCTGAAGGACGTCACAGAAATATAATGCCATTCTCTACTCCAACCACATGCTCTGAAGATTCCAAATTGTCTGATTTTATGTCCTAGAGAGAAATTTGGACCCTCACATGGCCAAGAAGTTTAAAAGGGTACAAATTTCCAATTAGGAGGAATAAGATTTTGAGATCTATTGCACAAAAAGTAAGTACATGAGAAGATGGACAAGTTGGTTAGCTCGATTTAATCATCCCACAACACACACATATATCAAAACATCACACCGTACCCCAAATATATTATTATTCAAACCAACATAGCTTTAAGAAAGCTGTCAAATTCCTGGAGGTAAATGAGAGAATTCTAAAGAGTTTCCAGATCGCACCAGTATATCTCAAAGTGTGGAATATGCACTGGTGGTACACAAAATTATTTGAGTGGAACACAGCTTTACAAAATATCTAATCACATAATGAAACACTTACTCCCTGTCTATTCCTTTTCAATCCTTCTAATTAATACAAAGAGAAAGTCTCCACTGAGTAAGGGTTTGTCTGTAAGTACTCTCTAACCCTTCCTAATCTTTTTTCATTTAGAGAAACTTGCTTCTGGCTCAGAGCCTTCACTGGCAAATGTATCCAACTAGAATCTAATATGATTATTTCCTTTTCTATAGTCTTTATTTTGTTCTTCTTGTTACATGTCAGCTTTTATGTTTCAACTGGCAATTAACTTTTACCTTTTTGATATTCATACAATGGTCAAAGGCTTGCAAATCTGTATTTAATTGCATTTTAATTGCCCATGTATATATGTATTTTACCGCAATTTTAAAAAAAGAAAGAAAAAGAAAATTTAAGTAGAACAAAGCCCAAGAGGTAAAAAGTAAATGTTCCAGTATTTTTAACACTGTATTTATTTTTACACTTAGTATTTATTTCTCCTTTGTGATGTTGGCTTTCCATTTACAGTAATGATATAGTTTTCTTTTTAAAATATATCAATTTAATTTTTAAATGAGTTGGCTTTATATTAAGTTATAAAAAATAGAACATGGATATAGATATAGTAAAAATCACACAGGTGGGATGTGAATGACTCGAGTTTGAGTTACATTGGGAAGCTCGATTTTGTTTTTTTAATATTGCCTTCCTGAATTTCAATTCCTGCAAATGTGAGCCACATCCCCTCTTAGGAGAGAAGGGCTCAAAGGTGACTGAGGCTGAAAGAGGTGCCAAAGAGAGGGAGCAGAGTCACACAGCATGTTGGGATTTGTTCTCCCCAGAAGCCTGAGGAAGTTTCCAGCAGCACCTTGGAGCCAGACGCCAGTTTGTAGAGATCCTTTCCCTTGGTTAATAAGCCGAGAACAGACAGAAAGCTATTGTATAGATCAAGATGGGATATTTTAAAGAAGGCAGTATAATGAGCAGCGGTTTGAATTGAGACCAATTTTACTGTCTTTTTTGTTTTCCACCAACTGTCACAGAAATTGCCACAAATGATGGCTTAATTCTGTTCCCTAGCAGGTCTCCGATATGGCAAAGGATGAATTTTAAATTGTTTGATCAGAATTAGCAACATTAGTCACTGCAAATAGCCTTTTAATTTCCACAGAGCTGCCAAGGGGAGCAAAAATAAAATTGGCGAGAACGGTTCCAGCAAGCAGGTGTGATCCTGGTGGAAGGGCCACGTGACCTCACTGCTGAAGGTGTCTCCAGGGGGCACAAGTGGGTTTCAGCCCCAGCTTTTGACTTTCTGTAGGTGGCAAGGGTTTGCTCTCCAGAACAGCTCTGGAGTCCAGGGTGAGTTTCTTGTGGGTCTGCCATTCCCACCCAAAGACCAAATCCCCCCTCCTCCCGGCTCTGGACACATTGTCCCAAGTTCTCCAGACCATCTGTCTTGAACTCCTAATGGGAGTGCCCCATTTTCACCTGGCATCAGCAGGCTGACCTTTTAATTTCTAAAACAAGCAACAATACCCCTCCTGCTTAAAACTCTCTCAATGGCTTCTCCTTGCACTTAGACTAAAAATTAAATTCCTCGCTTTGCCCCTGGTCCTGCCCACCACACTCCAGCTCCCTGCTCCTTCTAAAAGACCCCAAATTGTTCTTGACACAGAGATTTTTTTGCTGTGAAATGCCTCCCTTTAGGCTTCCCCTGGTCCATTCTTCCTCTTCCTGTGGGTTCAGCTTAAAAGCTACCACCTCAAAGAGTGCTCTTCCCCCGGCCATCCCACCCAGAGTTGGTCCCCCTTGCTCCGTGTGCAGGGATGCCTCCCCTCATCTCCTTCATTTCCTAGTATAAAGTCATAAAAATGTGCACACCACCATAATAAAATGCCAGTCTTCAGACCAGTGGAACTTGTCAGCATTTCTAATCATGTCTGTCATTTCTAATGATTTTTTTTTTTTTTTTGGCAGCTGGCCAGTACAGGGACCCAAACCCTTGACCTTGGTGTTGTAACAATGCACTCTACCCAACTGAGCTAACCGTCCAGCCCTCTAATGATTTCTGTTTGCTTGTTTACATAATGGTTTAGTTGCTGTTTTGTTCATTTTGTCTGTCTGTTTCCTTCCACCAGATTATAAACTCTAGGAGAGCAGAGACAGTGTCAAGCCCATTGCCTAGAATAGTATCAGACAGATTGTAAATTCTCAGATAACCGTGAAATGAACGAGTGAATGAACAGCCCTGTTCTCCCAGGCAAGTCGCTTCACCTCTGTGGGGTCATAGCTCTCTCCTCCAGATCTGGATACCAGCATCAGATCTCAGTCAGCCTCTCTGCCTCCAGCCTCCCTTGTCCACTTGTGAGTTCATCCTCCACACTAGCTTCCAGTGTCACTTTTCTGGCATGCAAATCTGGCCTGTCACTTCCTTCTTTGCTATGGGTCAAATGTGTCCCCCAGAAGTTCATGTATTAGAAACTTGATCTCCATTGTAAAAGTGTTAAAAGGGTGGGAAATCCAATTATGGTATGGGAAAGGTGGGGCTTTTAAGAGGTGATTAGATTGTGAGGAATGGATTGATCTATTCATGAAGTAATGAGTTATCATGGGTGTGGTTCTGATGGCTTTATAAGGAGGGCAATTGAGCAGATTAATTCTTTCTTGCTCAGCCCATTCTTGCCATGTGATACTCTGGTCACCACGGGACACTGTAGAGTTCTCACCAAGAGGAAAGCCCTCACCAGATGTGCTCCCTGGACTGTGGACTTCCCAGCCTCCAAATCTGTAAGAAATAAATTTCATTTCTTTATAAATTACCCAGTTATGGGTAGTCTGTTACAAGCAACAGAAGCAGACTAATATATTCCTAATACACTTCAGTGACCATCCACTGTCTTTAGGACAAGGACAAGCCCTAGAGCAAGGCAGGCTTCCATCCTTCACTCCACCGCTGATCACTGGTGAGAGCCTGGGTGAGTGTCCCAGCCTCTCTGTGTCTGTTTCCTCATCTGTAAAATGGGGGTAATAATCGAACCTACATTGTAAGGTTGTTGAGATGATTAAAAGTGTAAATGAATGTTCAGTGTTTAGAACAGTATCCGACATAGAAAACACAATCAGTATTAGCTACATGGATGATTATTATATCATCATTATTACTGTCATCATAATCATTATCTAAGCCACAGAGAAAGAGCCCAGCCCCAACTCAAAGCTGCCTGTGCAATCTCTGAGCTAAGGCCCTGAGTCATGGCCCTTGATTTCAATGACATCTCAGTGAATCTCAACTGCAGGTGATATTGCCCTCTGGGGTACAATTAGCAATGTCTGAAGACATTTTGGGTTGTCCCAACTTGGGGGTATAACTGGCCTCTAGTGGGTAGAGGCCAGGGATGGCCTCTGACAACAAAGAATGATCTAGACAAACATGTCAATAGTGCTGGACTTAGAAATTGTGGCATATGTCAAAGAGAGAGGGCTGCTGAGAACTCCGCATGGAGAGCGAGGGTTGGAAGACTGGCATTTTATAAGTGGTATGCATATTTTTAAGATTTTATACTATAAAATGAATACCAACCTGTTATTGAAGGAAAGGTAGGCAGCCATCAAGTCCTTTTGATTCTACATCTAGAACACACCCTGCATCTTGAACTTAAACATTCCTATCAATCTCCACTACCTCCAACTCAGCCCCAGCCACCATCACCCTCACTGGACTGTAGGACATGTTCCCCACTGACTCCTGCCCCTTCCAATCCACTGACACACAGAAGCCAGAGCGGTCTTTCAAAAGCACAATTCCAATCATGACATACCATCTGCTTAAAACCATTCAGTGGTATCCCATCCTACTTAGGATAATATCTAAAATCCTTATGGTGAGCCACATGATGATTCTCTGCCTCCTTCTTCCACCTTGTCTTATGTCCTGTTCTCCTTCACCCACTGCTTTTCATCCATCCCTAGAACAAGTTCATCTCTTCTCTGCCCCAGGGCCTTTGCACATGCTATTCCATCTTTCCCAAATATTCCCATGACTGACTCCTTATCCTTCAGGCTTCACCTTAAATCTTCCCTCACAAAGGAGACCTCCATGACCACCCTTGCAAAATCAGGTTCCCAACCCACTCCCTAGACTCTAACACAATGCATGTTATGGCTTAAAAAGCACTTATTCTCTTTCTGTATTTGTTCCCTTGTTTCTGCCTCCTGCATGAGACCACGAGATACTTGATGCAGTACTTTGTCCTTCCACTGTATGCCCTAGCACCTGGCACATCATGGGCCATTTCACACACATGGTCTCACTGAGCCTTTCCCACACCCTCTCAGGTGGGTACTATCATCCCTGCACTAGAGATGAGAAGACTGAGGCTCGGAGAGGTTAAGGAAGTTACTCAGCCCCCATGGTGGAGTCAGGATTCAAACTCAGGTCTCTTTGACTCCAAAGCCCAAACTTTTTCCTAAGAGTCCTTTCAGAAAGAAACAAAAAACATGCATTAAATGTAATACATGTAATAAATGTAAAAATGTCTCACCCGACATGTCATATGGCCACTTTGTACCTCTCTTTCATCATTTGCAAAGTCAAAAGTAATTAAGTGCCAGCCTTTTGAGGTAGCTTCTGGGTATACAGCACTTGACTCTGTGAAGAGGGGCAGCAGCTATTGGAAATGTCATCATTTTTCTCTTTTCCCAGAAAGAGCTGCTTCAGCAAAGCCTGGCTTTGTTCTGTGGTAGCTGCTGACAGTTACAAACCATGGCAGTTTCCAGCTCTCACAACAACAAATAGGATCATCGGTCTTGCACCCTGTCAGAGAGTGACCTGCTAGCTGTAGAGCCATCTGGTCCACAAAGACTGAGATGTGGCAATGGCCCTGGGTCCCTGCTGGACAGCTGGGGAAACTTCCGAAGGCACAGCCCCCCTCCATGGCCCCTCACACAGCCCACCAGTCAGGAGAATTCAACCCATTCCCTAGGCACTTGCCCTGGAACCCAACACTTTCTACCTTACTAGATAATTTGCTTATTTATTTGGCTAATGGTCTGTTTTCTCTTCTCTAGAATGTGAGCTTCACAGAAATAGGGATTTTTGTCTATTCTGCTCACCAACATACCTATCTGTGATGCATAGTATGAACCTCGGTAAATATTTTCTCAATGAATTAAATGAAGTCTTGGAGTCTCACCAACATACCCATGTTGGAGACTGTCCATTCAAAAATATCCACCTTGTTCTCAACCAACTGGAAGGTTAAGTGGGGGTATCACTCCATGAACACAGCTTTCCCAGGGACAGAGGCAAGATACCAGGGAGATAACCCAACTAGTAGGTATAAGATTGCCTGGGTTTGAATCCTAGCCCCACTAACTACAAGCTGTGCAGCTCTGAGCAAGTCATTTGCGGTCTCTGAGCCTGGGCTTGCTCACCTGTAAAATGGATGTGGACGATAGAATTATGCCCCCACCATTACCACCGAAGATGCCCATATTCTAATGCCTAGCACTTGTATATGTTAGTTTACATGGCAAAAGGGAGTTTGCAGATGTGATTAAGTTAAGGGTCTTAAGAGAGGGACAGTATCTTGGATTATCCAGGTGGCCCAATCAAATCACAAGTGTTTTTTTAAGGGAAATAGGGAGGCAGGAGAATCAGGGAAGGAATAGGAGGGAAGCAGGGGGTCAGAGTTAGGGGAAGATTTGAAAAGGCTACACAGCTGCCTTTGAAAATAGAGGAAGGGGCCATGAGCAAGGAATACAGGTGGTCTGTAGGAGCTGGAAAGGGCGAGGAAATAGACTGCCCTCTAGAGCCTCTAGAAGGAACCAGTCCTGCCAACACCTTGATGCTAGCTGTATTGCTAGCGCTAGGGCTCACAGACCCCTCAAGCCCTTTGTACAGACTGGGCCACAAACCCTTCACATGCAAGCCCACAAGCTAGGTAATAGGAAAAGATCCTGGGAACTGTGGGTAAAAAATTAACAGGCTTTATTCAGAGCTAGGAGCAGCCACCCTAGTGGCCTCCCAGAGCATCCCGAAAAGCGTCATGTATCAGAGCCATTAGTCCTTTATACTTAGGTCCATAACCCAGGACACCTGGGTGCCCATATGCAATTACATTAGACAGTAACAAACGAACTCCTGGGCATACATGCATATTTGCATCAAATGTTTGGCAAGATTTTGAACATCTGAGGGGCCCTGACCATTTTCCTGTATTTTCCCTACACTAGCCCATTAAGAGCATTTCAAAGTTCTGATCTCCAGAACTATAAGATAACAATTTTGTGTTGTGTTAAGCCACTAAATTTGTGGTAAGTTGTCACCACAACCATAAAAAACTAAGACAATGTGCCTTGGGTTGAATGTCCCTCCAAAACTTAATCCCCACTGTAAATGTTGAGGGTGGGAAATCCTATTATGATCATTGAAAGATGGGGCCTTGAAGAGGTGATTAGACTGTAGGGCCATGCAGTAGTGAATAGATTAACAACGGTGGTCATGGGTGTGGTTCTGAGGGCTTTAAAAGAAGAGCACGTGAGAGGTTAGTCTCTCTCTGTTCCGCCATTTTCTACCATGTGAGACCCCCTGGGTCACTGTTGCCACCACCAAGACCCTCACCAGATGTGTTCCCTGGACTTTGGACTTCCCAGCCTCCCAAACTATAAGCAGTAAGTTTTGTTTTCTTTATAAATCACCCAGTCAGGTATTTTGTTATGAACAATAGAAATGGACTAATACTCAAAGACACAAAGAACAGCAGCTGCCTCATAGGGTTGCTTGGGAAACTAAATGGATGAATGCCCACCCAGAGCCTGACACATAGTAGGTGCTCAATCAGACTTACTAGCATCACAACAAGCCCCTTGCCCTCTAGGCCCTTCTGCAGCCACCCACTAGGATGCTGCCATTCTCCAAGGGTGCTGGGAATTACCTTACCTCCATCTGTTATCCATCTGGGTTCCTGTGTCCTGCAGTTAACTCACTTAAATAAACACCAGGGTTTTGAAGTCAGACCAGCTGGGGTTGAGGGCCTGCTCTGCCTTTCCACATAGTACTGTCAAAGGTAAAGTCCTTGAACTTTCTCGGCCTCATCTTCATTATCTAATCACACCTCCCACAAAGCGTCACTGTGAGGCCACGAGGTGTTGGCACATTCAAAATTCTCAGCATCCCACAAATGTTACTATTACTGTCATCAACAAAGGCAAAGCTCATGGCTGTGACAGAGGAACTGGCTTTCCAGAGGAAGTGAGTTCCTCATCAATAGAAGGGACCAAGCTATGTTCTAAAGATTGGTCCTCCTCAGGGACCCATGCATGGATGACATGGGTCCAGGCTAACATAAAATGTCAGAGCAGAACAGGTGAGGGATAGGGTGTGTCTTCTGAATCACTGACTCCAACCTCTCATTTTATAGAGGAATTAATTGAGTCCCAGAGTGAGGAAATGGAGCACCCTCCAAGATCCCTGATCCCCACCACCTTTCTGAGCCGTGAGCAGTCTTTGTTCCTGTGTACCTCCCCCTCATCTGCACCAGAGCCAACTGTCTCCTATTAATATTAATGCAGTGGAAAATTAAACCAGGTTTGCAATGCCACTTTCCAGCCCATAACTTCCAGACTGTGCAAGGAGCTCCTTTTCCACCAGGTGCCACTGGCTTAGAACTTATTACAAAGTGCCAAGCCAGGAGGAATAGTGATGTCTGACTGGTCTGAGGATGGGCCAGGAAGAAAGCACAGATCACACACAGGAAAAGCTCATGTGTCACAGTGAGAGGGCTACACTTTCTCTTGTTAGAACCGCCACATGCTATTTCCTCACCCAGCCACTCCCCTCCCTAACATCCAGGAAGGATCATCAAATCCTTGCTGCCATCACCAGCAGCAGTGGCAACATCACCATTATGACAATTCATCATCATCAACACCATCATCATCATCACCATCATCACCATCACCATCATCACCATCACCATCATCATCACCATCATCATCACCATCACCATCATCATCATCACCATCATCATCATCACCATCACCATCATCACCATCATCATCATCACCATCATCATAAATATCATCACCATCACCATCATCATCACCATCATCATCACCATCACCATCACCATCATCATCACCATCATCACCTTCTTCATCATTATCACCTTCATCATCATCATCACCATCACCATCATCACCATCATCATCATCAATATCATCACCATCACCATCATCATCATCATCACCATCACCATCATCATCACCATCATCATCATCACCACCATCACCATCATCATCACCATCATCACCATCACCATCATCATCACCATCATCACCTTCATCACCATCATCACCATCATCATCATCATCACCATCACCATCATCATCACCATCATCATCATCATCACCATCACCATCATCATCACCATCATCATCATCATCATCACCATCATCATCATCACCATTACCATCATCATCACCATCATCATCACCACCATTACCATCATCATCACCATCATCACCTTCCTCATCACCATCACAATCATAATCACTACCATCATCATCATCATCATCACCATCATCATCATCACCTTCATCATCACCATCATCATCATCACCACCATCATCTTGCCAACCTCTCCCTTCAAGTGTTCACTTACCAGTGGGGAAGGCTCTAAAATAATCAGAGAACAAAGGCAGGGTCATGAGCACTGTGACTATCAGTGAAGAGTTAGGAGCACAGGGAATGGAGAGAGAATCTACCTGGAAGAGGCACAGGGAACATCCTTGGGTGGAAAGCTACTGACCTGCACTGGCACAAACTAAGGGTAATAATTGATTTACCTTCCCTTGGATTAATGGGATGAGCACTGTTCTAGGAGTCTGGAGTCTAGAACTCATGTCCCGGCTTGGCTTTGAGTGTGTGACCTCAAGGCAGGATTTTTCAACCTCTGCACTATTGACATTTTGGGCTGAGTCATTTTTTGTGGTGGGGCCTGTCCTGTGCACTGTAGAATGTTTAGCAGCATTCCTGACCTCCACCTATTAAATGCCAGTAGCACCCCACCCTCCCTGTTGTGACAATGAAAACTTCTGACATTGCCAAATGTCCCCTTGGGAAGCAAAATCATCCCTGGTTAAGAACCACAGCCTTAAGAAAATGAATCACTTAAACTTTTAGTCTTGGTTCCTCATCTGTTAAATGATGTTGAGAGCTGATCCTACAGTCAGCCTTCCTGGGTTTGAATCATGGCTCCACCAATTGCTACTTGTGTGTCTTTTGTCTTTCTGCACCTCAGTTTCTTCCTCTGTACAATGGGGACAATAATCATGCCTACCGCATAGAGTCATCATGAGGGTTAAATAAACAATGCATGGAAAGTACTTAGTGCAGAGCCTAGCACCTAATAAGAGATCCATAAATGTAAACTCTTACTCTCGTTATTACTATGCAACCCACAGACATAGAGTGACTGTAAATGAATGTAAATGTGCTGATGGTTCTAACACAGGCTCTCATTTCCCATGTAGGTCTCTCTGGCCTTTCTCTGCTACTCGGCCAGACCTCAGTGGAATGAAAAATTTCCCAAGGTACCACAGCAGGACAGACAGATTCTCTGCACCTCATCCCTAAGCACCTGGCAACAAAATCCCCCAATCTGGTTTCCAGAATCCTGCTGACTGCTAGTCTGAAAGAGTTAATACTGCGGTTTTTCCAGCCTTGGCTCTAGCTCTGGAAAAAGAGAGAGATGCAGCAAAGAATTCAAGGGTTTTAATATTCTCTGTCGTTCATTATCACTGTTATGGTGTATTTGGCCAGCATATTATGCTTTTTAATCAGAGATCTGATGGTTACCCAGGCTGAGCCCAGAAAAGAGAGTTGTCACGTTGGATATCATATAGGAAATGATTGCAAGTAAAGAAAAAGATATTTCATGGTGTATGCTTATGTCCAAACTCATCAAATCATATATATGAAATAAGTGCAGTTTTTAATATATCATTATACCTCAATACAGGTGTTTTAAAAAAGAAAAGAAAAGAAATATCCAGAAAGAGAATGCATACACTCTGGAAAGAGGAAATAATTATGTGTAGGCAATAGATAGATAGATAGATAGATAGATAGATAGATAGATAGATAGATAGATAGATAGATAGATAGATAGATAGATAGATAGATAGATAGATAGATAGATAGATAGATAGATAGATAGATAGATAGATAGATAGATAGATAGATAGATAGATAGATAGATAGATAGATAGATAGATAGATAGATAGATAGATAAATGCGGTGCTTCTTGCTTGTGGGTCTCTTGGTCTCTGACCAGAGTGGATAGATGTAGAGGAAGGAAAGTGACTTTGAACTTGAAAGAACTGCAGTCTAATTAGGTGATTTTAGAAAAGCATCTTCTTCCATCCAAGCCTCTGTCTTCTCACCTACAAACTAGAAACAACAGACCCTTCCTTTTTGGTCATGTCATCTAAAATGGATATAAAGCACTTTGCACCATGTCCTGGGGTTTTAGGGGGGTAATTACCTAGCCCCCCTTCGCCCCCCCACACACACACTATGCTGGAAAGTATGGAAGAAAAAAATAAAGCTGAACAAGAGATACAACTGGTAGGAAAAGACATCTGAGATGCGATGAGACAGCAGAGAAATGATCCCTCCCTCTGTCCCACCTCCTCCTGCCTGCCAGTGGAGCCCTGGGATGCTCTGAATCTGTGAAAAAGGTGGGGTCCTCCCTGTGAGGCCAGCCTAAGAACCACAGCCATACCTCCTCCCAGGATGGTAGAAGGAGCCCAGACCCATAATTAGGGCACATACAGAGCTCTGGCCACAGAAGCAGGAACCATGGACTCAACTCTTGGCTCTGATACAAATACCCCATAAAACCACCATTTTCTTGACTTTTCCCTTTTCATAAAAGAAGTTCTAACAGCCTACAACTTTACCTCTCTGGGCCTTTGTTTTCTTATCCCTCAAGTGGAACATAAAATATGTAACTGTTTATATCACAGAGATGCTTCAGGGCTCAAGGGAGTAACATGCAAAAGCCAATATGTTTGTCAACAGCAAAGTGCTGTACAAATGAAGGGATATGGCAGTGCTTTGTCATTGATCGCTCTGCTTTTCCCAGATGATCCTCAGGTTTTAGCATATTGGAAGCTTGATTCAACACCCCAAAATTCAACTGCCTTTTATGTGCACTGTCTCGGTCTCATAAATGTTCCAGAAACCATCTGCCCACACTTGGCACTCATTTATTTTCAGGCCATATCCCAAGCCCATTTTTGTGAATTAGGTTTTTCTGACACCTGGAATATCCATCAACCAGCTACCTAAATATGGAATAAAGGAATCAGCTATGTAATCATGTGGCACTCAGCAGATGCCCAGGATATACTGGATTAACTGACTCCCAAACACATCCAATAATCCATTAGATTCCTTAGCTTGGTTTAGCCTAGCAAGGTCCACAGAGGAGATTTCTTTTTTAAAAATTCAGTGCAAAACCAAAACAAGAATTCATGCTCTTAAAACTCAGAAGAACAACAAATATCTCCCTGTGCCTACAATTAGAATGGTGAAATTTAGAACAGAGAAGAAGCAAACTCATAAAATACGTATTTACATACATACATATGAGGGTTCTTCAAAAAGTTCATGGATGCCATTAGAAAGGTGATTTTTAAAAGGGGAGTGAAATTCATGGAAAAATAGAATTAAAAGATAGCACAACTCTTTCCATGAACTTTTGGAAGACTCTTTTTACATGCGTACACATATACATGCATACATAGAAAAGTATACACATACCCAAAGCATGCAGAGGAATATCCTGGGGGGAAAAACATCTTTGAGCTCCTTGAGGCACTCTTTGAATGGGTTTGAATCCTGGATCCATTATTCAGCAGCACAGTGACTTCTATCAAATAACATACCTTACCTTTCTGACTATCCATGTAGAAATAGGAAAATGACACCACCAAACCTTCCAAAAAGGGAAAACATTGTAATCATTGACAATGTGATAGAGCTGTCAAAAGTGTGGCAAACCAGCTATACACAGTATGAAACAGTTCACATTCCTGTTATGCTAATTATAAAATATACATTTTCCCTTAACAAGATAGGCAAGAAAACGTTTAAAAGGGGAAAACTATGAGCATTTTGTTGCTGGTTAGCCAGTGGTGATTCTTCACCTATGATCTGCCCACTCACCCTCTGAATTGATGTGCTTATGCCAAACGTTGGTGACATTTTCATTAGTTGAGATGTGTATTTTTCACTCTCTGTCAGTTTTCTTTGATATCTTGGCTGTGATCAATGTTTTCATTCTTGAAAGAATGATTGTTTTAAAACTCTGACATCTGTACATCTCCTTTGGCTTCTGTCCATGGTTTTTGTCTATTTCTATCTCTTATTTTTTCACTTCTGTCACCTTATAGTCCCTCCAGTCTTGACCTCTTCCTTCACCTGTTTCTGAGTTCCTGGGATACTTTAGACGGGAGTTACCAGGAGTCAGAAGTCAAGAGGAACAATTACACTTCCAGGCTCAACAGCCTGCTTCAGGACCAAGGCCAGAGCCCATGTGCACTGCTCCATCCCCTCTTTTAACAGTTTATTATTGCTGTATATCAAGATTCCCTTAACACCTACCTCATAGAGACCTTGCAAGGTTTAAATGCCATGGGGGATCTAAAATTCTTTCCTTGCTCTTCTTTCCTGTCCTCTTGGAGAATCAGTGCCGCCCCCACTCCACCATCTCTGCCATAAAGCAAATCTCTCCATCCAAAAACTCCTGCCAGCCTCCCTCTGGCTTCCTGGTACTAATGGTGCTGGGGACAAAGCAGCCTCAGCCCAAGTCAGAAAGTCAGCCTTCCGGGATGGCCCCACCTGCCCCTCCTTTTCCTGTCATGGGCACAAGGAGTCTCCTCTACAAAGAGCCAGCTTCACATGAAGAGAACCACACCATCTCTTCCCTCTGATGCTGACAGAGCTCTCTTATGGCATCCTTTCTGTGATATCTACCCACAGCCTCCATTATCTCCATTCCCATCCTATCACAGGGTGAACCCAATGTTGGGGCTCACTGAAGAGGTTGTTAGAAACTAACCAGACCTCCCTTGAGGTTGTTCTAAAGCCCAAAGCCCACTCCTTTAAGAAGGAAATCCAAAATGATGAGGCTAAGTCTTCAGTGAAGTTTGTGGAGCAGGGGAGTTCTCTATGGAAATACAAAGCATCTGTTAAGGATTGAACTGTGTCTCCCCAACAAAAGATATGTTGAAGTCCTAGCTGCAGTACCTCAGAATGTGACTTTATTTGGAAATAGGGCCTTTGCAGATATAATTAGTTAAATGAAAACGAGGTCATACTGGAGTAGGGTGGGCCTTTAATCCAATATGAGTAGTGTCCTCATAAGAAGAGAAGAAGAGATACAAAGACACATGAAAGAAGCCATGTGATTCATGGTGAAGGCAGAGATGGCAGCAACGCACCTACAACACAAGGAACTTTAAGGATTGCTGGCAACCACCAGAAGCTAGGAAATAGCAAAGAAGGATTCTCCCCACGTCTTCAGAGGAAGGATGGCCCTGCTGACACCTTGGTTTTAGACTTTCAGCCTCAGGAACTGTGAGACAATAAATTTCTGTGTTTTAAGCTATTCAGTGCATGTTCATTTGTTATGGCAGCCACAAGAAACAGATACATCTCACAGTTCAAAAAGTCAGGCAGAAGTCGCACCACTCTGTGCATCGTAAGCCCAGCTCACATACCCTTTCCAGCCTCTCTGACTTGTCCTGTGCTGCTCCCTCTACCTGGGATACCTATTTCTCCCTTAACACATCCAGCAAAATTCTACTTAATTTTTTAAGGTACAACTCAGATGTCACTTCCTCCAGGAAGCCCTCTCTGACCTCCCATTCTCCCCATGACCATCACTGTTCTTGTATGTTTCACTGCTATTGCACTCGTCCCAGTGCAGGACAATCGTCTGTTCATGAGTCTGCCTTCTCCACTGGACTCTGAGCTCACAGAAGCCAGAGAATGAACTTAACTCATGTCAGTACTCCCAGTACCTCTAAAGGACGTGCACAGTACTACTCATCAGAACCAGAATTCAGCTACGTTCTTAATTTAATAGCTTTGCCTTAGTGAACCTGTAACATTTTCTTCCACTTGTAAAGGAGGGATCTGAAGCAAATATGACAAAATGTTAACATCTATTAACCCTGTAGGATAGATACATGAGAATCATACTATTTTCTGTACTTTTTCCAAAGGTTTGAAACATTTCATAATGAAAATGTTCTCAACCTTAAAAACAGAATGTAACGGGCAATCTTGGGACACCACCAGTCCATTGGAGCACAGCTTCTACTGGAAAAGGCATTTCTAGTTCAAAACATGTGCCCTCAAACATATCTATAGAACTCAGCCCACTCCTGTGTTTGGTGAGGAGTAATACTTTTTAGTACCCACAATGCACCCCTTGATTGTTATTCTTGTTTTCATTGTAGCCCCAATTCCTGTTAGATCATATGATTGTTCCCTCTTTTCAGAAGAGAAAACTGAGGGTCTGGGACTTGCCCAAAGTCATACAGCTAATAAATTTTGGATCTGGGACTGAAACCAGTCCCACTAACTGCTATATGCAAGAAGAGAAGAGGGGTTAGCAAGAATGTGCTAAAATCACTCAACAGACAAATGGAAGAAACAAAAGTCTATCTTTTTCCAGAGCTTAATAACAGAAGTAGGAGCTTGCATGAGGTTTACTATGTGTCACGTACATGATAGCTTATTTCAGCTTCACAACAACCCTGTGAGACAGGTCCTGTTATTATCACTGTTCCACTTTATGGATGAAGAATACAAGGCACAGAGAGGTTAAGTAGCCTCCCAAGGGCACATCTAATTTGTGGTGAAGGTGGGATTTGAACAGTCTTGTTCCAGAGCCTGTACTTCTGGCCACATGGCCACATTTCTTCCCCCCAGGGTCTTTCTCACCACAGAAAACAAGCTGTTCCTCCAGGAAGGGCCTCTAACACCAGAGATAGCATCCCTTAGTCCCTGATGGTCTCTGGAGGTCACCATATCCATGGCTTTGCCTCCACACCCAAGAGAAACTGGCCTCAATCACATCTACATTGAGGAGAGGAGTGTGGCTAGGCGGTAACTCTATGCAGGGTGCTATGGTCTGAATGTTTCTGTCTCCCCAAAATTCATATGTTGAAATTCTAATCCCCAAGACAGGTTATCAGAAGGGGAGGGGGGACCTTTGGGAAATGATTAGGTCATGAGGGAAAAGCTCTCACCAATGTGATTAGTTCCATTGTAAAGAAGCCCCAGACAGCTCACTGAGGACAGAGCAGGAAGACACCATGAGCACTATGTGAGGACACAGCAGGAAGACACCATCTATGAACCAGACAGCAGGCCCCCATCAGATACCAAATTTGCTGGTGTCTTGATCTTGAACTACTCAGCCTCCAGAACTGTGAGCAATAAATTTCTGTTGTTTATAAGCCACCCAGTTTATGGTGTTTTGTTATAGCAGTCCACTGACTAAGACACAGACTGAGTATTTGTAGAGGAGAACCACCTAATAGGAGCCATGAATTCCCCCCTGGAGCTTGTAGCTCCCCGTGTGAACACATTTCCAGGTAGGCACTGTGCTGGGCTTCACTTCCCACCATGTCTAAAGGCTGAAGTCTGTGTTAAAATTATAAAAGCCTGGTATCTCACAACTTTAAAAACTATTCCTGCAGGTCAGCAGCAATGTTTTACAATTCTCAACCATACTCTATTCACCAGTTAGGTTTTAGACAGACTGGTTTTAATGCCCAGACATTTGGTATATAGAATTCCTTTGGTTTCTTCCACTTGTCTATTGAATGATTTTAGCACATTCCTGCTAATCCCTCTTCCTTTCTCACATATAGCAGTTAGTGGCCAAGATAAAGACCTAGAATTCCCTCTGACTTGTAAGGATTAAATGTGATGGGATCTTCAAAGAAGAGATCGTTTAGAACATTTGAAAGAGAATGAAAACATCAGGAGTAGATGTTAACCACAGAGTTGTAAACAATCTATGACTCCAGGGGCTGGATTCTAGGTTAGGAACTTATGCACCTTCATGGGTAGCATGTTTCTCAGATACAGGGATGGCTTGTGGAGGCAATGGAGTGGAAAGAGATGAGAAATCCAAAATCCCATCTGGGCCATGTTAAGTTCAAAATGCTGATTAGACTTTGAAGTCAAGTAGGCAATTGAAACATGAGTTTCAAGTTGTAGATAAAATTTCGGAGTCATGGGTACATAGATGGCATTTAAAGCCATGGACTGAATGAGATCATGAAGAGAGAAGTTATATCCAGAAAAATGGGTATTAGGTTCTGGAGAATGAACACAAGAAGAGGAGCCAGTGAAAAGAGATTGAGAGCCAACCCAGAAGGCAGAAAACCAGGCAAGTGTGGTGTCTTGGAAACCTAGAGAAAAAGCTGTTTCCAGAAGGGAAGTATGGTCCACAGCATCACATGCTGCTGTCCTGGTAAGAGGAGGACAGAAAACTGACCACGTCTTCAACAAGGTGGAGGTCTATTTCAGGAAGGTCAAAGACTTGACTGAAGTAGGTGGAAGAGAGAAAAAAGATGAGGAGGTAGAGACTGTGATATAAGCATTTCTTTTGAGAGACTTACTAGGGAAAAGAACAAGAAATGGGATGTTCAATGGAAACAGAAGCAGAACCAAGAGAAATTGGTGTGGGGCTAGTACCATTTATGTTCTTTTAGATGAACTAGATCAAATATGATGCTCATGAAAATGATCTAGAAGAGAGGAGAACATGATGGTGCAAGAAGAAGGGATAGCTACAGAAACAAATGCTTTGAGGTGACAAGAAAGGATAAGATTTTGAGTCCAAATAGAGGAGTTAACCTTGGACTGGAGTATGGACACAGTTCCCATTGCTGCAGAATAGAAGGCAGAGAATATGGGTGCATGTACGGGTAGGTTGGTGGAAGCGGAAGTAGTTCTCATGTGAGTGTGTCTAGGATCTACCTTCTCTACAAAGTACATGGTGATGTCATCTGCTGATGGCGGGCAGGGGCAGTGTTGGGAAGCTGAAGAAAGAAGAGACTTGAAACAATTGTCCCCAAGGGAAAAGAGCTAGGCACAGGTAGAAGAACTGCTGAGCAGTTTCTCGTGCTCACTTGGGGTTTGTAGAACACAAGTTTGTTGGACCATGGAGGAAAGTGAGCATGTGGGGTTGGTGATGTAGAATAAAAACATCAATATTCCATGAGACCGAAGGAAAATGAACTGAAAGAATAGAAGGAGGTGGCCATAGACTGGAACATATTGATGACGACAAAGTCTGGATGTCAACCATGGGAGCCGGTGACTGAAGTGGGCTACAGAAGAAGATCTGAAGATAAGGAAGTTGGAGAATTGAGAGGCCAAGATATTGAATGGATCTTCTACCACAGCAGCTCTCAACACTGGATACCAAAAGGACCTGAAGATGATTTATTTTAATACCAATGCCCGAGTGCCACATTATAGATTCTGATTAAACTGGTCTTGGGTGGGGTTCTGGGTGACTCTAGTACTGAGCAAGTTTGAAAGCCACTGATCTAAATGGATGTTGACGTCACCAAGAAGAGCGGCAGGGATGACAGTGAGACAGGCGAAGTCAATAGTGAATGAGAAATTACCTGGATGTCTACAGATGACAGCCGCAATGAGAATTGAGAGGTGGGGACGCTGGATGACAAGAGCTTGAAGGGGACTGTGTCTTATGAGGGAGGAAAGAGAGAAGAACAAAAGCCTGGGTGCAAGAATTGGGGGGATTCAGACCATTTGTCCCAGTGACAGGGCTGGGGGAGAAAAATGATTATACTTGAGAGGCAAAGTGAGAAGGTGTATTGTTGAAGGACAAGCCCAGTTTCAGGGAGAGAAGGCAGGTGAAGAGGACAATCAAAGGTTTGTCTGCTTTGAGGAGGACATATGGGGAGTTACTGATAAAAGACTGAGCTCCAGCTGGCCGGTTAACTCAGTTGGTTAGAGCATGGTGTTATAACGCAGAGGTCAAGGGTTCAGATCCCCACACTGGCCAGCTGCAAAAAAAAAAAAACAAACAAACAAAGACTGAGTTCCTGAGGAAACAGTGGATGGATTTGGGATGCAGTCAGACCAGGGGAAGCACAGAACAATTGGGGAGGGAACACGATTTGGATTTCTTTTTTCTTTTTCAGCTTTATTGGGGTACAATTTTTTTTAAGAATATGCACATTTATTTGTTCAAATAACAAATACATAAACTGAATAACAGATGAATAACAAAATACCCTGTAGAAAGTAGCACTTCTAGGGCCAGCCCATGGCTCACTTGGGAGAGTGCACTGCTGATAACACCAAGGCCACAGGTTCGGATCCCATATAGGGATGGCCGGTTAGCTCACTTGGGAGAGCGTGGTGCTGACAACACCAAGTCAAGGGTTAAGATCCCCTTACCAGTCATCTTTAGAAAAAAGTAAATAAATAAGAAAGTAGAGCTTCTAAGCTTCACAAAAACTGGAGATGTAAAACTTATTAAAATTTATGTATTTCATTTCATAATCTCTACAATTATTTGAAATAGCTTTCCAAAGTCTTCCAAAAGCATGTACATAACAAACCAATTTCAGCAGAGGAAAATGAATTAACTTTTTTCAAAGGCAAATTAATTTCTAAGCAAATCAACAAGCCCTCTTAATAAAAAAGAAATCAAGACCAGAAATTAAATATCTGAGTTTAGCAACACAAATTGCATAAAAAATCAATAAAAACAGAATATAAGCCCAAGGCCACTTCAAAAAGCTCATAGAAAAACAGAATTGAAAAATAATGGAAATCTCTTCATGAACTCTTTTTGTTTGCTTTAGTTTTTCCTTTAAAAAAAAAAAACCAAAAGACTAAGATCATAGAAAATATGTTCTCTGACCATATAATAACACAAAGAAATTTAGAAATCTCACAAATGTGTGAAAACTAAACAACACTCTCCCAAATAAATAATGGGTACAAAGAAAAATCACAGGGGATTTAGAGAGTACTTTGAAATAAAGATCAAAGCATAACACAAAGACAAAGAGAGAATCTTAAAAGAAACAAAAGAACAGCATCAAGTCACCTATAAGGGAGCCCCTATCAGGCTAACAGCCGACTTCTCCATGGAAACTCTACAGGCCAGAAGACAATGGGATAATATATTCAAAATACTAAAAGAAAAAAAAACTTCCAGCCAATAATACTATACCCAGCAAGGCTGTCAATCAGAAATGAGGGAAAAGTTGTGTATTTTCCAGACAGACGAAAGCTGTGGGAGTTCACCATCCTACAAGAAACCTACAAAAAATCCTCAAGGGAGTCCTGCATCTGGAATGTGTAAAACAGTAATCACTATCACAAATACACAAGAAAGAACAAAACCCACTGGTAGAACAAAAAGGCAAACAAGAAAAAGAAACTAAATCTTACCAGCACAAAAAGCTATAGTGACAATGTAATAATGCCTCTACTTTATTTCAGATTTTAGTAATTTCAATCTTCTCTCTTTTCTCTTGGTCAGTCTTGATAAAGGTTTGCAAATTTTGATGATCTTTTTAAAGAATCAACTTTTGGATTTGTTGATTTTCTCTATTGTTTTTTAATTCCCTGTTTCATACATTTCTGTTGTAATCTTTGCTATTTCCTACTTATACTTGTTTTTTGGTTTAGTTTGCTCTTCTATTTTCTTAAGATAGAAGTTTGCGTTACTGACTTGGATTTTTCTTATTTTTAATAGAGGTGTTTACAAGTATTGGGATATAATTGACCAGTAGAAATTGCATATATTTAAAGTGTACTAATTGATGTTTTGACACAAGTGTATGAAACAATCACCATGATTAAGCTGTTTAACACATGCACCTGCTGATTCTTCTGTTTCCAGCCTGGCCTCTTTCTTTCCATGCTGAGAGTGTTCCCACAAATACGGTGAATGTTCCTAAAACCCACAGGACCTTCTGCAGGAAGTGTGGCAAGCACCAACCCCACAAGTGACACAGTACAGGAAGGGGAAGGATTCTCTGTATGGCCAGGAAATGCAACGTTATGACAGGAAGCAGAGTGGCCATGGTGGGCAGAGTAAGCCGATTTTCCAGAAAAAGGCTAAAACTACAAAGAAGATTGTGCTGAGGTCTGAGTCCTTGAACGAGCCCAACTGCAGATCTAAGAGAATGCTGGCTATTAAGAGATGCAAGCATTTTGAGCTGGAAGGAGATAAGAAGAGAAAGGGCCAAGTGATCCAGTTCTTAGCTTCATCTTTTGTTTTACTATGAAACAATAAAATATTAGTGTTCATGTTATGTTCACTTCAAAAAATTTTTTAAAATATACATCATCTGACACAGTTCCCTTTGTGGGTGGGTGTGTGTGGCAAGTACACTTAAGATCTACCCTCTTAGCAAATTTCAAGTATACAATGCAGTATTATTAGTTATAGTATCATGCTGTACATTTTTCTTTCTTTTTGTTTTTTTTGTTTTGTTTTGTTTTGTTTCCTTGTGGCTGGCCAGTATGGGGATCCAAAACCTTGACCTTGGTGTTATAACACCACACTCTAACCAACTGACCAAACCAGCCAGCCATACTGTACATTAGAGCTGGACTTCTGATGATGCTGGAGGTGAATGAAATTATAAGGCTGGAGGGGGCTGGTCACAGAAATCGGAGTCTTTAGCAAAGACCTCAAGGGTGGCTTCTTTTACCCAAGCACTGGAAATGTGGCAGCGGTGAGCACACAGCAATTGCTGAAGACTTCTGGGAGTCAGGTCATGCCCACAGAGGCAGGGATCAAGTCTGGCACACAAGAACCTTCAGTCGTTAGGGGCCAGGAAGAGAACCCTCACCAGAACCCAACCATGCTGGCACTCTGATATTGAACTTCCAGCTTCCGGAACTGTGAGAAAATAAATGTCTATTACTGAAGCCACCCCATCCATGGTATTTTGTTACAGCAGCCTGAACTAACTAAAAAGAGTTTCTGGAGGAGATAACATCGGAGCCAACACCTGAAAGATAAATATGTATAATAAGCCGGTAGAAGAGAGGAAGGACTACTACGTTCCCACCAGAATGGCTACAATTAGAAAAACTGTCTCTTTCCCTGCCACCACATTCAAGAGTCAGCTTCACCCGTACCCACCACCACAGCCAAGGAAGTCATTGCTGCTGCAGGGGTAATGGATATCCATGCTGCTTCAGTAAGAGATGCTGAAGACCACTCTCCTGTGCGATTGCCTAGCACGTGGAATTCGAGAAGGTGCCAAAGCCTTAGACAAGTGCCAAGCCCATCTCTCTGTGCTTCCATCCAAGTGTGACGAGCCTGTGTATGTCAGGTTGGTGGAGGCTCTTTGTGCTAAACACCAAGTCAACCTAATTGAGGCTGATGACAACAAGAAACTAGAGGAATTGGTAGGTCTCTGTAAAACTGACAGAGGGGAAACCCCATAAAGTGGCTGGTTGCAGTTGTGTAGTAGTTAAGGACTATGGCAAAGAATATCAGGCCAATGTTGTCATCAAAAAGTACTTCAAGAGAGAAACATGGCGGCGGGAAGGGAGTGAACCACCCGTGCCCCGCACCGGCAGGATCCCAGAGGCCACCAGCAAGAAGAGGAACTCAGAAAGCCTGATGGTGAGTCAGAATCTCTGGTGTCCTTGCTTGTGCTGGGGGTAGTTGTTACTAACCAGGTGGATTGCTCTGAAGGATTGCTGAGACCTTGAAGGGGACTCTCATAATACATGCACTGAGGTTTGGAGTGCGTGCCATTTTGTGAAATCTACAAAATCCTCTCCCGGAAGAAGCCACCTAGAGCGGCCGCCACTCAGCACCCAGCCACCGCAGCTGCTGCCCTCAGCGCTGGGCCAGGCTGCACAGCCCTGCCACTGGGACTCGGTTCCGGCGACAGCAGTATCTGCCGGGGAAGGGGCTGTCGTCTCCCCAGCCCCGGGCGCCGCTGGATCCGCGAGCCGAAAAGAGACTGAGCAGGCTGCGGCGCAAACAGGAGCCAGGAGCACCAGGGGCAGTGAGAGGAGGCCGGTGTGGCTATGGCTGCAGAGGCTGCCGTGGGAGCTCAACGCACAGGAGCGCAACATGGGAGCGCAATGCAGGAGCTGAGACTCATCAGAGGGAGCGGCGCAAACGCCCCGCCATCTTCCTGGTAGTCAATTTTGGACTTGCCTGACACTAGTGTCTAACGGAGTAATCACTGAGGTACCCATACCAAATTGGCAACCCCAACAAAATCTTAGTCAGGCAATAGTGTCAAACCTGTGGACTGTGAAACCCCCTGCCACAATGAATAAACATCAAAGAAAAGACACCAGAAACATGAAAAATAAAGAAAGTACACCAACCAAAGATAATAAATCTCAAGCAATAGATCCTATAGAACAAGAAGCCCTTGAAAGGACTGACAAGGAATTTCAAGTGATAATTCTAAGGAAACTGAATGAGACACAAGAAAACTCAGCTAGACATCATGATGAAACCAGGAAAAGTATACAGGACCTGAAAGAGAAAATGTACAAGGAAATCAATGTCCTGAAAAAAAATGGAGCAGAACTTGCCAAACTGAAGAAGTCATTCAGCAAAATAAAAAACACAACGGAGAGTTTAACCAGCAGGCTTGTCGACGTTGAAGAGAGAACCTCTGAACTTGAAGATGGGCTGTTAGAAATAACAGAACCAGACAAAAAAAAAAAACAAACAAAAAAAAAAAAAAAAAAAAAAAAA
>NW_007731104.1:0-1390 GCF_000696425.1 Galeopterus variegatus | reverse complement strand
CAGCAGACTTGTCGAAGTTGAAGACAACGGAGAGTTTAACCAGCAGACTTGTCGAAGTTGAAGAGAGAACCTCTGAACTTGAAGATGGGCTAGTTGAAATAACACAAGCAGAAAAAAAAAAAAAAGAAAAAGCTATTCAGGGAAAAAAAAAACACAACAGAGAGTTTAACCAGCAGGCTTGTCGAAGAGAGAACCTCTGAACTTGAAGATGGGCTGTTAGAAATAATACAAGCAGACAAAAAAAAGCAAAAAGAATCAAAGGCATTGAAGAAAATCTGAGAGAGATATCAGACAACTTAAAGCGCTCAAACATCCGAGTCATGGGTATCCCAGAAGGGGAGGAAAAAGGAGATTGCATTGAAAACATATTCAACAAAATACTGGCGGAAAACTTCCCAGGTATAGGAAAAATCACAGATCTTCAGATCCAGGACGCTCAACGATCTCCAAACATATTCAACCCAAAAAGGTCTTCTTCAAGAGAATTCCAAGATGGCGACGGGTCTGGAGCGGCCGTGCCAGGAGACAGCGCGATCCTGAGAAGTGTGCGCTGTGATACCAGAGTACTAATTGCATTTCCAAGAGCAACAAAAAACGAATAATTCTTTCAACAACGATCCTACAACGACAAACAAGCAACAACACGTTCAAGGTTTTAGGGCCGACACAAAAGAAGACTCCTGAGAGCGCCCAAGCCCTGCTGTGCGTACAAGGGAGCAGCCCAGACAACAAAGGCCAAGTAAGCCAGCAGAGACGGCACAGAAACGGAGTGGAACGCGCCGGACCGGCCCGCCACAACCTGGGCGTCGGCCCCAGGTAAACTCTCTGTTTCCGGGAGGCAGATTCCATCTCTGGGGGCCTCAGTTTGGAAGAACCCCTAACTGATTTCTGATGAGGAGAGGGGAGCCCGGAGAGATCTCGAGCTACATTGAAGTTACTAGTGAGCTCTCCCAAAGGGCCGACCCGTGCTGGGGGGAGTCAAAGAGGAATTGTGTGCTGAGGGACCCTCCCCCGAGGAGTTCACTCCCGGCAGTCAGAGAGACTGGACACCTGCTGGGCAGGGCGGGGCAGGGCACAACTTTGATGACTCAACTGAAAGACAAGGTTTGTAGAAGACAAGCCTCAGCCCTGTCCGGAGCACACAGAGTGGGGACGGGCCCGGCAAAAGGAGGCGGAGTCTCAGAAATAAAGAAAGAAAGAAAGAACAATTACACACACACCCTGCGGAAACCCTTTATTACACACCCAGCGGGAACCCTCTGCAAGCCTCAATAGCCCCATCTAGTGTACACAGAGTGTGAAAACGCCCCGATAGCAAGGTGCAGAACACACACACCTTAAGGGACTTGAATCAGAGGTCCAAGATTCGAGTGAAAATCCCTGCAAAATG
>NW_007731103.1:169198-170255 GCF_000696425.1 Galeopterus variegatus | reverse complement strand
TGGGGGTAAGTATTTGTGCTGCTTTTTGGAAATGGGTTGGAACATCTGGTTTCTGTCCCAGGGCCCAGCAGCTATGCTCTATTTTCTATGACCACAGTGGGACCTGGAGCCCCACCCCCTCCCACTCTGGCTCCATGCAGACTGGGGGCCGTGAACCTCCTGGGCTCATTTCTATCTTCTATTGAACCACTTTGATTTGGAGAAAGAAAAAAATAGAACTTTTTGATAGTGTGGTAAAAGCATTGATTTGAACTATTTTAGTAAAAGGAGTAACAAATAAGATTGTGATAGTGTATACTTTGATCTAGATAAATAAAGCCCTCTTTGTAAGCCTAAAATATAAAAAATAAACCTTGGTATCCAGTTGAATGCTTCTTAACCTTTGTATTTCCATGTACATTGAATCTGCTTATCAAGTTACACACACACACAACCTGTTGGGATTTTTATTGGCTTTCATTAAACATATACATCAATCTGGGGAGAACTGACATCTATGCTGTTGGGTCTTCCAACCTTGAACATGGCATAGTTCTTCATTTGTATAGGTTTGCTTTAATATTTCTTTTAAAACTTTTATAATTTTCCTGTAGGGGTTTTTGTTGAATATATTCATGGTACTTGATGTTTTATGAAATTATAAATTATTATTTTTTTAAAGATGACCAGTGAGGAATCTTATCCCTTGACTTGGTGTTGTCAGCGCCACGCTCTACCAAGTGAGCAACCGGCCATCCTTACATAGGGATCCAAACCCGTGACCTTGGTGTTATCAGCACCACACTCTCTCAAGTGAGCCATGGGCCAGCCCCTTAAATTGTCTTTTTAAAACTTCACTTTCTGGGCTGGCCCGGTGGCGCACTGCTACAGTGCGCCGCTTGAGAAGCGCAGCGGTGCTCCCGCCGAGGGTTCGGATCCCACATACAGACCGGCCAATCACTGGCTGAGCGAGGCGCGGGAGCGACACCAAGGGTTGCGATCCCGTAGCCGGTCCCGGTCCGGTACGGGCGCGACACTGCGGGTTGCCATCCGTTGCCGGTCACAAAAAAAGAGACAA
>NW_007731103.1:154294-168365 GCF_000696425.1 Galeopterus variegatus | reverse complement strand
GCGATCCCGTAGCCGGTCCCGGTCCGGTACGGGCGCGACACTGAGGGTTGCCATCCGTTGCCGGTCACAAAAAAAGAGACAGAAAGGAAAAAAAAAAATCTTCACTTTCTCATGCCAGCCTGTGGCTCACTCAGGAGAGTGTGGTGCTGATAACACCAAAGCCACGGGTTCTGATCCCATATAGGAATGGCCGGTTAGCTTACTGGCTGAGCGTGGTGCTGACAGCACCAAGCCAAGGGTTAAGACCCCCTTATCAGTCATCTTTTAAAAAATAAATAAATAAAACTTCACTTTCTAACTGTTGAGCGAATAAAAAACTACTATTGATTTTTTTAATATTTACTTTGCATCAACCTTGCTAAAAATTATCTGATTAATTTTAGTAATTTAATCTTTAGATTATTTTGGATTTTTATGCCCATAATCATATCATCTGCACATAATAACACTTTTGGTTAGTTAGATCTGCTTTTTTCTTACTCTACTACATGGGCCACAACACAGTGTTGAGCAGAAGTGGCAATAGGAATCAGCCTTTTCTTAATATGTTTGACACCATTAGTATAAAAAGAAATCTAAAGTATTCTTGAGTATATCTTTTTCATCTTTTTATTTTCAACATTTCTGTGTTTGAAGTAGACCTCTTGTAAACAGTATATAGCTGTGCTTTTTACTTTCATACCATTAGACATTCAAGATTTTAATAGTGTTGGGCCAGCCCGTGGCTCACTCGGGAGAGTGTGGTGCTGATAACACCAAGGCCACGGGTTCAGATCCCATATAGGGATGGCCGGTTCGCTCACTGGCTGGGCATGGTGCTGACAACACCAAGTCAAGGGTTGAGATCCCCTTACCGGTCATCTTTTTAAAAAAAAAAAAAAAAAAAAGATTTTAATAGTGTTTATTGTAATTACAAATATATTTAGAGGCCTTTTGACCATCTTCTTTTGTATCTTCTATTGTATTTTTCTGTGCTTTTCCCCCCCCTATTTTTGGGGGTGGGGTTGATTTTTCTTTATAACCTTTCCTCCCCACTACTGATTTGGAAGTTTTATATTTCAACTCTATTGGTTTTCTATATTACTCTATTTTCTTGGTTTTTAATACATACTTTGTCAGAAGACAGAAACTACATTATACAGATAACCAAAAATAAGAAATTTAATACAAGAATTGCCACTAGTACGAGGTGGTTAACTACTAAAAGGGGTGGGGAATATAAAAGAGGACTCTAAGGGGTAAAGAGCAACAACTTCTGAAAGCAGATACTACACCCAGGGCTAAGGGAGATTGAATGAGAAAGGAACTTATTTTGTTGTTGTTATTGTTGGCTGGCCAGTAAGGGAATCCAAACCCTTGACCTTGGTGTTGTAACACCGTGCTCTAGCCTAAGAGAGGAATATAGAAACTTAGATAAGAGCCTCCCCACCAGGCTGATTTAGACCTCTTAAGAGAGGCTTGGCTGCCACAGGAAACAAGAAACTTGCCAGAGGGCGCTGCTGCTGCTGAAACATGAAGGCCTTCCTTACTGTGGCAGAGCCTGAGGATGTGAGCTAAGGGTAAGCTGTGAGGGGTGCTTAGTTGAATGAGAACAGGTCCCACACACCAGTCAGCTAGCAACTATGGAAAATTACACATCAGCAGAAGAACAGCCCCTTCTGCTCTAGCCTTGCATTGTCTTTCCATCTCCCTCTGTTGTCAAAGCCAAACATCAAGCTCGCTTGCAAAGGAGACCTGTCAGTTTGTAGCTGAGGGGTAATTAGTAACTGACTCATACACTTAGTTTTACATTTAAAAAATAAATTATAAATGTGTTTATCTTCCTGAATAAAATAAGGACTTGAACACTTTAACTTTACTTTGAATCAGCCTAGCTGTCCCGTCTTATCTTCTAGTGACTAGCATTTTAGTTCCACTGTGTTTTTGAACCCTTGCAAAAATCTTTGGTTGTTTATGTTTTTGAACAATCAAGACTGACTTCGATTTACCAACATATTTTACGGATTTCTTTGCTCCCCTTTGCTTCCCATATGCCACTTCTGCCTTAATGGAACACTTTCCTTCTTGCTAAAATAAATCTTGGGGCCATTTTTCAGTTTGGTATTCCCACATGCTTTTTTTTGTTGTTGTTATTTTAACATTTATTTGTCTATATTTGTGGAATATAGTGTGTCATTTCAAAACATGCATATACTGTACATTAGTTCACTTAGTGTAGATAGCATAGTTTTGTACCCATTAATCCACCACTTCCACTCCCACCTGCCCCTCTCCCCTCCTGGCCTCTGGTAACCATATTCTACTCTCTACTTCTGTGAAAACCACTTTTATTTTTTCACTTCCACATATGAGTGAGATCATGTAGTATTTCTGTGTCTGGCTTACTTCACTTAACATGATGGTCTCCAGTTCCATTCATGTTGCTGCAAATGATAGGATTTCATTTTTTTAATAGCTGAATAGTATCCCATCATTTATATATACCACAGTTTTTTTTATCCCTCTATGGCATTTAGCTTGATTCCATCTCTTGGCTATTGTGGATAGTGTTGCAGTGAACATGGGAGTGCAGATGTTGATATATTGGTTTCATTTCCTTTGGGTACATACCCAGCTATGGGATTGCTGGGTTATAGGTAGTTCAATTTTTAGTTCTCTGAGGAAACTCCATACTGTTTTCCACTGTGGCTATACCAATTTACACTTCTACCAGCAAAATAGAGCTCCTTTTTCTCATCCTTGCCAGCATTTATTTTCTGTCTTGTTCATAATAGCCATTCTAACTGGAGTAAGGTGATATCTCATTGTGGTTTTAATTTGCATTTCCCTGATGATTAGTGATATTGAGCATTTTTTCATCTGCCTATTGGCCATTTGTATGTCTTCTCAGAAATGTCTGTTTAGGTCCTTAGCCGATTTTGTAATTGGGTTATTTGGTTTTTTCTGTTGAGTTGTTTGAGTTCCTTATATATTCTGGATATTAGCCCCTTGTCTGATGTGTAGATTGCAAACACTTTCTACCATTCTGTAGGTCGTCTCCTCACTTTGTTGATTATGTCCTTTGCTGTGAGGAGGCTTTTAGTTTTTTGTGGTCCCATTTGTGTACTTTTGCTTTAGTTGCCTATGCCTTTGCAGGCTTCTTCAAAAAAAGTGCTGCACACTCCCCTTTTGTGTAGCGTTTCATGTTTACTTTTAGTACTCCCATGCTTTGATGTCTTAAATTTAGATATTTAATCCATTTTGAGTTGATTTTAATGTATGGTAAGATCTAGTTTCAGTTTTCTGCATGTGGATATCCAATTTTCCCAGTGCCATTTAATTGAAGAACTGTACTTTCCCCATTGAAAACTCTTTGTGCTTTTATGGAAAATCAGTTTGCCGTAGATACGTGGCTTTAATTTGGGGTTCTATCTTCTGTTCCATGGGTCAATTTGTCTTTTTTTATGCCAGGACCATGCTGTTTTGGTTACTATAGCTTTGTAATATATTTTGAAGTCAAATGCCTCCAGCTTTGCTCTTTTTGTTCAGGATTGCTTTGGCTATTTAGAGTCTTTTGTTGTTCCATATGAATTTTAGGATTTATTTTCTATTTCTTTGAAGAATGTCATTGGTATTTTGGTAGAGATTGTTTTGATTCTGTAGATTGCTTTTGGTAGTATGGTTATTTTCACAATATTAATTCTTCCAACCCATGAACATGGAATGTCTTTTCATTTCTTTGTGTCCTCTTCAATTTCTTTCATCAGCATTTTATAGTTTTCCTTGTAGAGATCTTTCACTTCCTTGGTTAAATTCCTAGGTATTTAATTTTTTTGGTAGCTATTGTAAATGAGGTTGCTTTCTTAATTTTTTTTTTCATCTTGCTCATCGTTGGTATATGAAAATTCTACTGATTTTTGTTTGTTGATTTTGTATCTTGCAACTTTACTGAATTCTTTGATCAGTTCTAAAAGTTAATTGGTGGAGCTTTTAGGTTTTTCTGTATATATAAGATCATGTCATCTGTACACAGGGACAGTTTGACTTTCTCTTTTCCAATTTGGTTGCCCTTTATTTATTTCTCTGGCTAGAACTTCCAGTATTATGTTGAATATGAGTGGAGAGATGTCTTGTTCCAGTTCTTAGAGGAAGAGCTTTCAGCTTTCCCACATTCAATATGTTAGCTGTCAGTTTATCATATATGGCCTTTGTGTTGAGGTATATTCCTTCTTTGCCTAATTTGTTGAGGGTTTTTAATCATGAAGTGATGTTCAATATTATCAAATGCTTTTTCTGCATCAATGATCATAAGGTTTTTGTCCTTCATTCTGTTGGTGTGATATATCACGTTTATTGATTTACGTATGTTGAACCAATTTTGCATCCCTGGGATAAATCCCACTTGATCATTGTGAATGATCTTTTTAATATGCTGCTGCTGGATTCAGTTTGCTAGTATTTTGTTCAGAATTTTTCCATCAATATTCATAAGAGATATTGGTTTAGAGTTTTCTTTTTTGTTGTTGTGTCCTTATGTGGTTTTGGTATCAGGATAATGCTGGCCTCATAGAATGAGTTTGGAAGAGTTCCCTTCTCTTCAGTTTTTTGGAATGCTTGAGAAGAACTGTTATTAGTTCTTTTTTAAATGTTTGGTAAAATTTGGCAGTGAAGCCAACCAGGCCTGGGCTTTTCTTTAATGGGAGACTTTTTATTACTGATTCAATCTCATTACTTGTAATTGGTCTGTTCATGTTTTCTGTTTCTTCTGGTTTCAATCTTGGTAGATTGTATGTGTCCAGGAATTTATCTGTTTCTTCTAGGTTTTCCAGTTTGTTGGCATATCGTTGTTCATGACAATCTCTAATGATCCTTTGTATTTCTGTAGTCTGAGTTGTGATGATTTTTCATTTCTGATTTTGAGTCTTGTTGTTTTTTTTTTTTCTTTGTTAGTCTAGCTAATGCCTTGTCAATTTTGTTTATCTTTTCAAAATACCAACATTTTGTTTTATTGATCTTTTGTGGGATTTTTGGTCTCAATTTTGTTTATTTCTGCTCTGGTGTTTATTATTTCTTTTCTTCTGCTAATTTCAGGTTTGGTTTGCTCTTGCTCTTCCAGTTCCTTAAGCTGCATTGTTAGGTTATTTATTTGAAATCTATTTATTTTTTTGATGCAGGCATTTATTGCTATAAAATTCCCTCTTAGTACTGCTTTGGCTGTATCCCACAGGTTTTGGTATGTTGTGTTTCTGTTTTCATTTGTTTCAAGAAATTTTTAATCTCCTTAATTTCTTCTTTGACTTGGTCATTCAGGAATATGTTTAGTCTCCATGTATTAGTACAGTTTTGAGAGTTTCTCTTGATATTGATTTCCATTTTTATTCCATTGTGTTCAAAGAAGTTACTTGATATAGTTTCAGTTTTTTAAAATTTGTTGAGTCTTGTTTTGTAGCCTAACACAGTCAATCCTGGAGAATGTTTCACATGCTGAAGGGAAGAATGTGTATTCTGCATCTATTGGCTGAAATGTCTACAAATGTCTGTAAGTTCCATTTGGTCTATAGTGCAGTTTAAACCCAATGTTTCTTTGTATATTTTCTGTATAAATGATCTGTCCAATACTGAGAGTGCGGTGTTGAAGTCCCCAACTATTGTATTGGGTCTGTGTCTCTCTTTAGATCTAATAATATTTGCTTTATACATCTGGGTGCTCCAATGTTGGGTGCATATATATTTATAATTGCTATGTTCTCTTGCTGAATCAACCCTTTGAACATTATATAATGACCTTCTTTGTCTCTTCTTACAGTTTTTGGCTTAAATTTTATTTTATCTGATGTAAATATAGCTATTCCTGCTTTCTTTTAGTTTCCATTCACATGGAATATATTTTTCCATCCCTTCACTTTCATTCTACATGTGTCTTTACAGGTGAAGTGAGTTTCTTGAAGACAGAATGTAGGTGAATTTTTTTTTTAATTCATTCAGCCAGTCTATATCTTTTATTTGGGAGATTTAGTCCATTTACATTCAAGCTTATTTATAAGTGAGGACTTACTCTTGCCATTTTGTTGATAGTTTTCTGGTTGTTTTGTATATTTTCTCTTCCTTTCTTCCTCTTATTGTTAATCATTGCAATTTGGTGTTTTTCTGTAGTGATGAGGTTTGATTCCTTTTTCTTTCCTGTTTGTGTACCTGCTTTAAAAGTGAATTTTTTCTTTAGCATGTTTTATTGATAGTTATCTTCCTTTTGCTTTCAGATATAGGACTCCTTTGAGCATTTCTTGTAAATCTGGTCTAGAGATGATAAATTCCCTCAGTTTTGCTTGGCTGTGAAAGATTGTATTTCTCCTTCATTCCTGAAGGATGGCTTTGCTGGGTATAGTATTCTTGGGTGGCAACTTTTTTCAGCACCTTGAATATATCCTCCCATTGTCTGCTGGCTTGTAAGGTTTCTGCTGAGAAACTGGCTGTTAGCCTAATGGGGATTCCCTTATAAGTGACCTGATACTTTTCTCTTGCTATTTTTATTATTGGTGCTAGCCAGTACCAGGATCTGAACTCTTGACCTTTGTGTTATCAGTACCATGCTCTAATCAAGTGAGCTAACTAGCCAGCCTAAATAGGTCTTTGATGCCTTTTTTCTTCTGTTCTTCTTTGGGAACATCCATAATTCAAATATTTGTTCACTTAATGGTGTACAATAGTTCCTGTAGGCTTTCTTCACTTCTTAAAATTCATATTTCTTTTTTCTTGATTGGGTAATTTTAAATGATCTGTATTTGAGTTCAGAGATTCTTCTGCTTGCTTAGTCTTCTGTTGAAGCTCTGTGTTGTATTTTTTCATTTATTGAAGTCTTCAGCTGCAGGATTTCTGTTTGATTCTTTATTATGATATCTATTTCTTTGTTAAATTTCTTACTCATATCACAAATTGTTTTCCTGATTTCATTTAATTCTCTATATTCTCTTGCATCTCATTTAGTTTTCTCAAGATCATTTATTTTGAATTCCTTTTCCAGAAATTCATTGATTTTCTTTTCTTTGGGGTCACTGGCATGTTATTGTGTTCCTTTCGGTAGTGTCCTATTTCATTGCTTTTTTATGTTTCTTGAATCTCTGTGTTGATGTCCGTACACCTGGTGAAATAATTGCTTCTTCCAAACTTTACAAAGTGGCTTTTATAGGCAGAGTCTTTACCTGCAGTTGGGTCTCAGTGTGCTGGTTGAAAAGGCTGTGGTGGTTCTGTTTCCATGTAGATGTTAGTGGTTTAGTCTCTGGGCAGGTTCTTCAGCTGCAGTCAGTGTCACCCACTAACTGTGGGTGTCTCAGTGCCTTAGGCTGTAGAAGTTTGTGACAGTGGTGGTGGCATACGTTGTTAAGGTCTTTGGTGGCAAGGGCTTTTGTGGTCCTCCTATTCTCATTTTTCCCACAAAGGGGCAACTTTGTCAAGGGGATTGATTCCTGTTGGTGTTTGGTCTGCCCCAACCTACAAGCAGCTGCGGTGGTGTTAGTTTCTAGGTGCAGGTCCTTGGAGAGGCTGTAGAGTTGAGATCCTGGGCTCAGGTCTTGTAAACCTTTTGTAGCACCTAGGTCTTGGGGATCAGGTTCACTGTCTGTGGAAGAGTTGGATGTCAGTTGTCCACAGTGCCAGGATCTGTTGCTCTGATGCCCCTGTGGCAACCTGGGCTCTGTGGGTTTGGTTATAGCTGTGACTCTGATTCTGGGCATCTGTGTACAACACTGGCCCAATTCTGTGAGAGAAGGGGTGCTCTAGAGGTTTGGGCCCAGGGAACAGAGTGCAACTGCAGTTCAGGAACCAGAGCAAATGGGGCTCAGCTGTCACTTAGTTACAAAAGAATGAGGCACCTTGTAGTGGTAATTCTAGCCCCTGGAACAGTGGGACTCAGCAATGTCTCAGTCTCTGTGATGCAAGGTGCAGCTGCAACAGGAACCCAGAAAGTCAGGGTGCAGCTATTGTTTGGGCCTTGGAGGGCAGGGAGCAAGCAGCACAATGAGCCTTCACTCCCCAGGGGAAGGGGTGTGTCAGCAGCTTAGTCTCTAGAGGAATAGTCCAGCTCCAGGGAAGCAGAGTACTAGAGTTGTTTGGCCCCTGGGGCAGGATGTCTCTCTTTTCCTGGGATGTGAGGTACTATGTCAGCTCACCCCTTGGACACATAGCTGTTCAGCTCAGCCAAGCAGCTTCTCCACCAAGCAGATTCTTGGCCAAAACAGCTATTCCCCAGGTTGTAATGCACTACTTCAGCTCAGTCCTGAGAAGGGGGGCAGGGCACAGTCATGACTGGGAGGGGTAAAGATTGCCCCAGAGGGAGCATGCAGCTTTGCAGCTTCAGTTCCAGCCTAAGGGGGATGGGCAGTGCTACAACTGGGAGGGATGGGTGGAACAATTCCACCACTACCTAATCCCTCAGGGTAGGGTGTAACACCTGTTCTCGGCTCAGCTTGGGGAAGTCAGTTCAATAGTGGCTGAGTCTCTGGGGACGAAGAGTATCACGAATCACAGGGTAAGATACCCTCTAGCAGCAGTTCCAGTTCCAAGATGGTGCAGTAGGGCATGAGCCATAGAGGGCAGGGCACAATGTCAGCTCCTCTGGGGGTGGAGGGGGGAGGTGCACAACTGTGTGGGCTCCAGGTGAAAAAGTGAGCCAAGATGCCAGGTACCATTCAAGCTTTATTAAAGAAAGAAATCTGCTGGGCTGTGCTCAGAGTGGCAGGCAGCCCAGGGCTGCCCTGAAAAGGAGACAGCACCAGGTGTTGGGGTGGTAGAGCTTATATAGCGCGCTAAGGGCTGGCTGATACCATTAAGGAAAGTCCTTATGCTAATGTGGTTCAGGGTGGAGAACTGCATCCTTGCTGAAGCAAAAGGGGTTTCTGTTTAAGTAAGAAGGCTTCTTGTAAAGGGAAGGGGGAGCGGAGGGGAGGAGGTGGGTGGTGCCATTTTGTACTTGGGCTGGTCTACAGTGGCCCTGGTTATGTTGCACATCTATTACCAGGCAGCTCCGTCAGCTGGACCTAGTGCCCGTGAGGACTGTAGGAGTCCCCAGTGATGAGGATGGTAGGTGTCCACAGAGTTGATGAGGGCTGCTGGGATCCTTTTGCTTACCTTTTTCCTTGCAGGCAGAAGTTCCTCCTGGGTACCTGTTGCTCTTGGCTGGGGGATGGGGTGGTGGAGGCCAGGTGTTTTCTCCCAGCATCTATGTGGCTGTTCTGAGTTTCTGTGTTCCTTCTGTTTCTGTTACTCCTTCATATTTTTTTGTTTTTGCTTCACAATTTTTGCTTTTAAGTTTGCTTTTGCTTTACAATTTTTGCCTGTGAGCTTCCCTCTAGTAACAGTATCTGCTGTACTGGCCCCACATGTGCCCTAGATGCAAGTAGCAACCCTAAGGACCAGTTTTTTGGTTGCCTCCATCAGGGTTAGGGTTAGGGTTAGGGTTAGGGTTCTAAACCAATTTTCACATTCCTTTCTAGGTTTGAGGATTTCTGCACTAGGTTCATGGTGTGTAACTTTTCCTATGCTACTCTGTAGGGCAGATTACTGATTGTTTCTACTGCTAACAACCAATCCTTGTCCTGGTGGTAGTCAAGGTGTTTTTGTGATGAGACAAAACTTTTCATACTCCTTTACCCTCACACAAACCTCTATAGCCTTGATTTGTCATGTATGCTAAAATTCTGTTTTCTTTCAACACCTTAATTCCCCCTTGAATTCTAAACACTTATTTGGTTTTCCTCTTTGGACCATCACTGGGAATTTCACCTGTGTTACTTTTTGATTGACCGTGTTTAAAATGTTCATGGATTTTTGTTTTTTGGTTTTTTTAAAGATGATCGGTAAGGGGATCTTAACCCTTGGCTTGGTGTTGTCAGCACCACACTCAGCCAGTGAACTAACTGGCCATTCCTATGTAGGATCCAAACCTGCAGCCTTGGTGTTATCAGCACCGCACTCTCCCAAGTGAGCCATGGGCCGGCCCAAAATGTTCATGCTTTAACTAGGTCTCCTACGTGTTTGGAAGAGGAGGGGTAGGTTTTCATTTGTCTGCCATCTTTATCAGTAGTTGTTTTAAGGTTGCTAAAAAGTTTAGGGTGTAACACAGATGTTCCTCGACTTACGATGTAATTATGTCCCAATAAACGCATCATCTTAAGTAGAAAATGCATGTCCTACCCTGATAAACCCATAGTAAAGTCTAAAAATTGTAAGTTGAACCAATGTAAGTCAGGGACTCTCTGTATAATCATATTTGCCTATTTAGAGAGCAATTACAAAGCCATCATAGACAGGATAGGCGTCAACTGCCTCATTTAATTATGAGAATTTGTCATTCAAAATAGAAACCTCAGCAGAAACAAAAATTTTATTGCACATCTTTCATGTACTTAGCACAGTCTTGAATAGTGAGGGTAAAAAACAATTCAAGTAACTTTTAGTTCAATTGGAGAGTAAACAAAAACATTAAATACCAAACACAATATAAGTAGTTGCTCCCTTATGACCTTAGCAGATACATATTTTTAAAAATTTAATGTTATATGGCTGGGAATTGTTAAAATGGAAAATCCACAGTAAATGTTGTGGGTGGTGGGGAGAGGCCATTTCAGTATGGAGGAGATGGGTTTGTGATAGGCCTTTAAGAGGTGAGTAGGATTTGAGCAGACAGGGCATAATATCTGGACTATTCTGGAAAGAGCATCTGCTAATAAAGTAGCAGAAAACTGGAGACCCATTTATCTCTCAAAGGCAAATTAAGGGGTGGGCTTTGACCTTATAGAAAATAGGATATCATAGAATTTATAAGTAAAGAAAAGCTTGACAAAATATTGCCGTTCTTCAGAAAAGTGGCAGTGAAGGCAGTGGTATGGACAGGAAGCTGATGGCAGGGACACTGCCTGAGTGGGTAAGAGAATATAACCTTGACAACAGCTCTATGAACATCAGAGGAGAGAAGTCTGTTTGGTCTTATAAAGGTGGAAAGGCAAAAGAGGTACTTGTTTAAATTTTGTTTTTAACATGTTATTTAGGTAAACCAGCCATCTCAGAAAAGTAGGGCAGAATTCTTGTCTGAGATACAGAAAGCTCCCTTTTCTCTCTGGAAGTAACAGTCTTCAGCAGTCTCCAGTGCTCTGCCATGAGAGTTCAGATGTACACCTGGGTTTGTAACTTGGTTTGCATTTTCCTATGGAAATAATGCCACATGCTAGAGTTTGATGCTTAGACCCAAGGTTTTTAAGTATATATTATAACATTGTTGCCATTAGGAAAATACATTTTAGCTCCAAATCAGATACAGGAACAAACCTCTAGGCATTCAAGTACCACAGGTGGCAGCCAGAAGGACTTTGGCAGTATTAATTCTTGGCAGTTTGGGATTGGTTTTCTTTTTATAAAAAGTGCCCTCCGTTGGTCAGTCACTGCCCAGGAATACTGGTAGCTGTTCCAGGAACAGATCTCCCCCCACCCACTAAAGTCAGGGACAGGACACCTTCTGGTGCACACATTAAGGCACATCCTAAATCAGTTGGTATATAATTACCTAACAAAAGTGAAAAAATCACCACTGAGATTTTGATAACTTACTAGGCACAAATACCCCATTTCTTTCTGGATCTGAACAATAAAATCCAACGAAGAGAAAGTAGTTCTTGCCTTTACATAACTGCCTGTTTCTAATACTATCCAGTCATGCAGTTAAATTTCACACAAAAATGTATGTGTAGATTTTCATCAAATGGCTATTCTGATATAAATGTGAAATTATACATATATACATTTTAACATAAAGGTGATGATAGCACTCATCATCAGCTTCTGGGCTGTCCATCTGGAGTCAGCTCATACCTGTAAGACAGTTGGGTTTGGACTTACATTAGTAATGTGTGTGTGTCATGACAGTAACAGGACAAACTGCCTGGTCCCGCCTGCCTGGGACTCTGCAGGACCGGCAGAACCCATCTCTCCGTCAGTTGGCCAGCCAGGGTTAAGGCTAGAGTTTACACAGTTCCTTTAGGTAAGAGATATGCAGACAGTAAAGCCTGAAATAAAGGTGTTAGTCTGTCTCCCTTCTGATAACCAGAAAAGATGAAATAGTACTGAAAAGGGAGAAACGTTGAATAGAGAATACGGACAGCTGTCTAAAAAAATGTCTTGAATAGCAGATTAACAGTGATAAAATGAAAGGGCACACTTACCATTGTGAAAAGCCCTTAATCAGGTCTTCTTTTGATAAGTCAATCAGAACCTAAACAATCACAAATAATTAGTTCCCCTCCAAAACAGTACATTAAATGAAAACACATTGGGATAAACGGAGTTGATCATAAAAGGTCTCCCTGGGTTTCAGAGTTTTGAGCAGGGGCTCTTTTTCCTTTGGTTTTCAACATGGAGCCTCTTCAGAGAGACAGGGCTGACACTGACCGCACTGTCTTTGGAAAAGGCGAATTGCTGTTTGGAGTTGAACTTCAGGAATTTTTGGTAATTTGATTTTTTTCAAGTTTGCTTATGAATGTTACAGAAAAAGAACTTGCCTCATCTGTAAAAATGGGGATAACACCACCTACTTCATAGAAGTGGACTTTAAAAAGATGAGTATAAGAAGGTGTTTATTAAAATATTACAACTATAAGGTATTGTACAAATACCATTTTTACTTCTCTCTCCTTGGCATCTTCCTGGGGATTATATTTCCTCCACTTCTACTTTAGGTAAGTTCCTGTCACCACAAAAATCTTGACATAATACAGCTTCATACAATTCTGTATTTATCAAAACAGTACTTAATACCATAGAAGATGTTCAAATACTTGTGTAAGGATAAATTTGGATAGATTCTCAAGTTTGTTAAAATAGGTTTTATCATATTAATTTATACTCTATATTCTTTAGTTTCAAGAATAAAAAACAAACAAAAAAGAAACGCCTCCAAATGAGGCTATATGCTCTTTGAAGTCAATTCTGGTAATAGCCAGAACAATTCCATCAGAATTTCTGCAAGGATGTGTTCCACCAGTGAATTCCATTAGAGTACTTGGAAGGACAGAGTGCCAAGAGTCCCTCTTGTACTTACTTTTCCTAACTCCTTTCTTCTGTGTGAGCCAAGTGGCCTACTATTTTTCACTGCAACATCTAGTGACCGCTTCTTTACTTCTTCCATGGGAACAAAAAATTCAAATCTTTAAGAAGCAAAAAGTCAGGAAGTGAGATTTACATATTTCATTCACTTTTGTTGAGAATCTGAAGTGTTTCACCCATTTCCCTACCCATACAGAAGATACAGACTAGACTATTAAGAGTATCTAGAACAGTACTGGCTCGTAGGTATTCAGTGTGTCATAATTATAGATAATCACTGTCCACAAACCCTACAAGTGTCAACTCTGAACAGTTCCTGCTCACAGGACCACCTCAGCCCCTTCTCAGTTGGCGGGGGTGGGTGGGTGTGGCATGGGGATCTGAACCTATGGCCTTGGTGTAAGGCTGCACTCTAACCAACTGAGCTAATCAGCCAGCCTTAGTTGGGTTTTTTTGATGAGCTAAGGGCTTGGATGCTGAACAGTTAGGTTCACTGGAGCTGCGTGGAAAATATTTGCCACCTCCTGTGGAGTAAGGCAGAGGAATCTTTGTGTACAAGCTTTGTCATGTACTCATAAGAGGACCCTGGACCCATTACTTCTAGGTTTATTTTTAGGGTAGGAGTTGCCAAGTCTGCCCTCCAGATAACACACTTATCTTGCTGTTAAAATGTGTGAGAGAATTACTAACAGATTAGATTTGTTACAGAAGTCAAATGTTAAACCTCTCCCTCCTATGTTCCCACATAGAAATTTTGACATCCTTTTATAATTGTTCAGAGCTGTCTTTGAGTCTCTTACCTGTGTGACTCTAGAATATAGGATGGTGCCTGGCATAAAGTGTTCAGTAAATGTGCAGTGAGTACATTCTGTCTTCCCCACACCCTTTCTTGATATTCATGAACTCAAAGCAGAGCTCTTGAAGGAACATACTAGTTCTTAGATATGGCCCAAAGAGGATTCAGTACAACCCTTTGAAAATGAGAAGTTATTGACCCAGGATAAGA
>NW_007731103.1:131180-153836 GCF_000696425.1 Galeopterus variegatus | reverse complement strand
TGGCCCAAAGAGGATTCAGTACAACCCTTTGAAAATGAGAAGTTATTGACCCAGGATAAGAGGAAACCAAAATTATGAGGTATATCTTGCTAAGCTAGTTAGAAATGTCTTCCCTTAAGACACAAGCAGAAGGAAACAATGATGAGATTTCTGTACCTTAAGGATTATCAAGAACAAAAATATTTAGGGGCCGACCCCGTGGCGCACTTGGGAGAGCGCGGCGCTGGGAGTGCAGAAGCGCTCCCGCCGCAGGTTCAAATCCTATATAGGGATGGCCGGTGTGCTCACTGGCTGAGTGCGGTGTGGCCAGTCACGAAAAAGACAAAAAAAAATTTAGGCTAAATCTTGCCACCACTGACCCATCAAAGCAAGAAATGTGATTAGAGTCAGCTACTAGTCTTGTCCCCAAAGACAAGGATGGATAAGCCTTTGTGGAGAAAGGGAGGGTATCTGTTTCACCTGCCACCTATGCTTTGTTGCAGGAGGGAAGACAAGCCAAAGAGCTTAGAGTTTTGAAGGAAATTTTAGGTCCTTAGGTTCAAGGAATGTTCATTTGTAACTGCTGGAATTAAAACAAGTCCAGAAAAAAAAAAAAAATTTCACCAGATTCAAATCCTTCTACTGCCAGAGACTTCATTTAAAGAGAAAGACTATAAACATTGCATAATCAGGAACATTTCAGCCTCTGTGGGCAGAAAACATGGGAAGCCATTTTGATAAACTGCCCCAGCAGCTCTTTTCTCCCATTAAAGTATAGAAGCTTCACAAAGTCAGAGACCATGTTGTCCTGTCCACCCAGACCCCTTCTCACATCTGGCAAGCTGCCAGGCACACAACAGGTGCTTAACAAATACTTGAGTGGATAAGGCACTCTAGTTAGGGCCAATAGTCCACTTACGTCTCATCAAACAGGGGTTCTAGAGTCTTCCGCTTCACTGAAGTTTTCTTACGACTTGCCCACCTCCTTTCTGGCAACAAGTAGACTCGGACGTAGGGATCAGCTCCACTGGTAGTACATGGTGTCAGGTTCCTGATTTGGTTTCAAAGACATTAAGAGAAAGGTCCCTGGTTTTCAAACACTGAAAATACTCACTGGGGAGAAACCTCTACTAGACATTCAGCTTAAGAAGGGCTTGAAGAGGGCCAGCCTGTGGCTCACTCGGGAGAGTGTGGTGCTGATACCACGAAGGCCACGGGTTTAGATCCCTATATATGGATGGCCAGTTAGCTCACTGGGTGAGCGTGGTGCTGACAACACCAAGTCGAGGGTTAAGATCCCCTTGCAGGTCATCTTTTAAAAAAAAAAAAGAAGGGCTCGAAGATAAAAATGCTGCATAGTCTAGATGACCAAAATATCAGATGAATGGTTTTGAAAATATGCATTTTTGTAAAGCTTGAAGAGCAAGTACTTTCCATCTAAGGGAAGGTGGAGATTCCCACTTGGGAAAAATGTACTAGCTACCAGCCATCCCAGACAGTTTGCAGCAGTTGTATCTGAGCAAAGCCCTTGGCTCTTGCGCCGATTGGCACCACTGAAGAATGCCCACTAAAGTGCCCCTCTGAGGACATCATCACTCACAGCATGCAGGCCTTCAAGTGTCATTTCTTCCCAGTGTGTCACTCTATCATCAGGCTACACACCCCTGTCTTTGCTCCAAGTGCCCCTACTCTGATTTATGGTCACCTGATGCTCCCAAAGGACCTTCCTGGCCCCCAGAATTCCTTTACCTGCAGCCATTGACTAAGACGCTGAGGCAGCGCCGCAGACACACATAGCGCACCGTGAGCTGAATCTCACCCAGCCACCGCTGCCTGAGATTCCCACCTCTGTAAAGAAAGGGCTTGTCACTTCTCTTGTCATTACAAGTGTTGGCTCTCTTCCCCCTCCCCCAAGACAGGGAAGCTTGCCCTACTTGGGGAACAAAGAGCCATGTTGGTTAAACAAAAGAATTCTCAGTAAGTTTCCTTTTAGTCGGAAGTCAGTTCCATTTAGCACTCACATATAATTATCCTACTCCACAGTAGGAAGAGCATGAACCCTGGAGTGGGATCTGCATTTGTCAGGATTCCTCGTGAGACCTTGGGAGTATTTATTCAACCTTTATGATAGTAAGTTCTATCTTGTAGGATAATTGTGAAGATTGAATTAGATAACATGCTAAATAAGCCCATAGTAAACACTTAATAAATGGCAGCCATTTATTACATAATTCCACATCCCAGTATAACTCTTTAGAATTCAGTAAATGTTTCTGCTGGAAGAGACCTTAACCTAAGTCCAACATTTTACAGTTGGTATGTAGTGAGAGCCGTAACCAGACTATCTGGCTCTCTCCCTGGTCCTGCGTTCTTTCTACCACACCATGCTGCCTCTCATGAAGATATTTTGTGAAAAAAACTTCCACAGGCTTATCTCGCTCACATCTACTTTTCCATCCAGGGAGATATTTTTCATGCAGGTGATTTTAGAAAAGATTAAGCAGAGAGGTGCATACTCAATGTTGAGGCTGATTTCTGTCAGGTCAAAGCAGGAAGAGGCCAGGGAGTTGAGCGAGGACATGCTGGGAGCCAGCCTCTTGGGCGGCCATGCGAATGGGGAGGAGGCAGGGCATTTCATGGGTCTGGGAGACTTGATGGGCCCTGGAGAGTGGGGGCCTGGGACAGTCAAGAAGATGGTGGCTGAACTCTTCTTCTCCCCCATGGGCTCACAGAACCCTTTGGCACTGTCCTTGCCTTTGGGCTCTGGGCCTGTCTCTTGGGGTGCAGGTGCAGTGGCAGCAGTGGCAGCACTGGTGGTCGTGTTGCTCATTGAAGCTTCCTGGGTGTCAGAAGCAGAGTCTGGGGGGCACAGAAAATCTGCAGGACCTTCTCCCTGGGCTGGGTCCTTGGGACCCCGGTTGGTGGCCACCTTCTTGATGAACAGAGGGCCTTTCTTTAGGGCTTCAGGTCCCGTGTATGGGCTCCCCAGCTCTCGTTCCTCCACACGCAGGAACTGTAAGTAGATGACAGCGTGGTTTATGGACTGGGCCCACCACTTCCACAACCTCAGCCATGTGTTTCTCCTTCCCCTTTTCTCCCTCAGTTATCAATTATCAAGACCTTTCCTAGGGACTTCCATTTCCAGCAATAAATATGGTGGTCCAAATATTCTGAAAAACCTCGTTAGAAAAAGCCCCCTAAAATCAAACATCCCTTTAAATCCTTAGCCAAATTCCTAATAAAGTGAAGATGATTCTTTTTAAAAAACTGAAAAAAGTTAACCTTTCCTAGAGTCATTTATCAACCTTGGAATTCAAAGAATTAGGAAAAGAGGCCTTGGGTCAATGTGAGGCTGGGAGTAAAGTAAGGATCTTTTTAGTTAAAAAGTAGTCTAGAATAAAAGTTCCACCCATCAGCAAAGTGGGATCTCTTTAGTTAAAAGTAGTCTAGAATAAAAGTTCCACCCATCAGCAAAGACTGATGACAAGAGATGTTACCTATCTGAGCCTGTACTCTGGTTGGAGGATAAAGTCTTCCCTAAGAATATGGCATCTTATAGGCCTGTCCACATATGAACTGAGTTCATATTTACACTGTCTGTGTGGTCTTGAAATCCAAAGTTAAGAAATTAACATAAAAGATAGGCCCAAGTTTTTAATGCCCCTGAGATGCTTGGCCTCCTTGGGAAAGAACAACCTCAATCCAGGTATAAAGGAACACTGAACATACATTTGCAACCCAAGTTACAAAAATGTAGAAATGAGTCATGTGAAAAAGCATCAAGAGACAAAACAAACATCAAAATTTAACTCCTAGGATCTTCAGATAATAGAGTTAACAGACGTACATTATAAGTATTTTCTAATGACTATAGATTGAATATAAACATAAGAAGATAATAAAATACTATGAAAAAAGAACATGTGGATTTGGAAAATATAAAATTAGACCTGAAAAACTGCCATTGAAATAAAAACCATGAACAGGTTAAACAGCAAACTAGGCATAGCCAAAGAAAAAAAAGAGTGTACTGGGAGATAGCTCTGAGGAAATTAGACTGTAGCACCATGAAATAAAGAGATGAAGTCAAGAGACATGAAGGATAGATGAGAAGGTCCAGCATAGAAGATCTAGAAGGGATTTAAAAAGAATGGGAGAAAGAGACGATGGCTGAAAATATTCCGAAATTGATGAAAAACATGAATCCATCTCCTGGCTTCTTCCAGACACAAAGCCAGGTGCTTAGTGCTGGGAAAATTCACCTTGCTCTATAGCCAGAGCTCCACTCCCCACTCCCCCAGGGGACAGGAGAGATTTACCCGAAGCACCAGCCTCATGGAGATGAGGCTGTCCAGGCCTGAGTGGTCCAGCTGAAAGCGCTGCTCAAGAGTGAGGTCAGCATAGGGGAGGATCTGGCACAGGGGGAACTCCAGCACTCCCAGAGCACACTCCTGGTCATCATCAAGCACCTAGGCAGCGGACCAGTCATAAAACAAGAAGAAATCCAAGCCCCACCCATACCACCACTACTGTCTGGGCCCCAGCCAAGTCTAAGTTCATTTCAGTAAGTATGTGCTATGCTTCTACTGGCATCTGGTCCTATTCTGGAAACTGCCTTCAGTCAGGGGAAAAGAGTGACTTGGGATAGAGGCAATTTTTGATTTGTATAAGGCCAATCTGTCAAATGCCTAGGGCATGGGGGCTCAGAGCTCCAAAAGACCCCAGCTCCACCACTTGTTGGGCATGAGATCTTGGACAAGTCATTGTTTTAGCTTCTCTTTACTCATGTGTAAAGAAAAGAAGAAAACTCTCTTCCACAGATCTTTTGTGAAGATTAAATGAAAAAAAAATTTTTTTAAATACACTATTATCCTGGGTAGATTCCAATGCAAACCACTCTGAGTGCTATGTAACAACTATAAAGACCATTTTTTAGAGAGAGCCAAGGGACTTGAGGGTTTGAGACTCCTACACGATGACTTTGGGTGCCACCCTCAAGGAGATGAGGACTTGTGGGGCCCCAGTATAATCTCCCACATACAAGGGGCTGACTTTACTGCCGGGAGAACCTGCTCAAGGTGTACTTCAAGTTCCCAACCCCTCCTGGCTTATCAAGCTCATAACTGTTCAGGAGCCCAGCTTCAAGCAAACCTTCACATGGAGCTGCTCGGCTGCCACACTGTGCACAAAGAAGGAGAACACCTGACTCCACACTGGGTCCTTGCTGTGGGGACAGGTCTAGGAACAGAAGAGGAAGAGATCATTGAAGGGTCAGGTTGGGCAGAGCTGGATACCAGCACCCTCTGCTCTCACTGTGGCCATCAGGCACCACTGGGTACCTCACCTGTGTCTGCCCAGGGATCATACAGACCCACACACACTACAGCTACGGGGAGGCACTAGGGCAGGACAGCAAGACTCAAAGGCAAGGAGTGCTTTGCCAGGAAGTTTTATAGGGAGCTGAAAATCACGCTAGTATTAGAGCTCGCTTCAGGGGAGGGGGACTGGCAGGATTCCTGCTGCTGGACTGAGAAATTTCATGGTGTGGTGGAAAGGACACAGGTTTTAGAGGCATGCCCAAACTTAAACCCTCGTTTGCTTTGTAGCATGTGCCCTTGGGCAAGTCACTTACCTACAATCCTTGGATTTTTGAACTAGAAAACTATCTTGTGAGGTTATAGTGAGAACTAAATAACATCAGGTGCCTAAGTAGGCATTCAGCATAAGCTAATTTCTTTCCTTTTGCCTCTCTCCCCAAGGAGGCTTGAGGCCCCACTTCCTTACCTCAGGACTACACACCAAACTGTCTTACCTTACTTGTGTGTGTCTTCTTGCCTACGGACAGCTTGACATAGGAAGAAGGGTCTCTGCTGACTTTATTCTGTAAGGGTGCAAATGTATAATGAAGGTGGCCGTGGCCACGGCCCCAGCCCCACCCCCACCCCCACGGAGTGTCAGTGGGACCTGGGACCAGCCAATTGCTTCCCTTTGAAGGAAGGCTGCCCTGGTACTCCCAGGCCTGCTGGGCTGCCATTACTGTGCAAGCACCAGGACAGGCCTGACACCAGGGAGAGGTTCCAAGTTAAACGCCAGAGGCAAGAGCTGAGCCTGGCTGGGCACGGTCTTTTGTTCCCTGGGATCATGGAAATAGGCTGGAGTCAAGTTCTGGCTCCTCCTCTTACCTGTGTGACCCAGCCACTTAACCTTCTGGGTCGTGTTTGTAAAATGGCAACAAAAACTACTGACATACAATCATCACAGGACTCAGGGATAATCAATGTAGAGGACCAGTTGCCAATCCCAGTGCCTGGCACACAGGAGGACAGCACCTGTTGTTATCCCCAAACTGCATGTGCACAGAACGTGGCCCAGAAGATACAGGGCTGGGGGAAAGAGGAGCCACTATTTGCACCTCAAATTTTCACCCACATACACACTTACCTTGGCAAACCTGGAGAGTTTTTTGGCTCGATATTCACCATTCAGGTAGTCAAAAGGGTTTCTCTGCAGCCCAGAGAGAATGGGATTAAAGCAACACATGGACATTTGAAAGTGATGGGCACAGGGCAAGGTATATGTGACACTCTGGACATGTCACCACTCACCGGCAGGTTGCAGGCACTCTCCAAGAAGACTACAAGTATGGCAGTGGAGAGTTCACCATAGTCCTGCAAACAGACACAAACACTCAGTTGGTGTCCCCAGGAGCAGGACATGGACTGGTTGGGAAAAACTTACTTGTGGCAGAGGGAAGGTATGTGACACTCTGGACATGTCACCACTCACCGGCAGGTTGCAGGCACTCTCCAAGAAGACTACAAGTATGGCAGTGGAGAGTCCACCATAGTCCTGCAAACAGACACAAACACTCAATTGGTGTCCCCAGGAGCAGGACATGGACTGGTTGGGAAAAACTTACTTGTGGCAGAGGGAAGCCAGCCAACCCTTACACTCCAGACTAGCCGTAAGATTGCTCTCAACAGTTTTTTGTTGAGGCTAAGAATACAACTGCAGCATGACACATTTAAGTTAGACAGAGGGTAGATTTCCCCTATGAACTGGGCTGGCAGGCACTGACACAGAGCTCTAAGGACCCCATCTTCCCTGAAGGTAACTGAGATGCTCAGAGGCTGTTTGCTGAGAGAAATCAGGAGCTGCCCTGTGTAGAAGACAGGGGGCTAAGTGACATGTTCTGCAGGTGAGCAAGAACTGGGGAGCTTCATCTCCCTCCTTCCTCCTCACAATTTTTCTGCTAGGGAGCCCTTGACACCCTGGGCTTACCTCGGTCACAGCTTCCTGGTCAGTGAGCAGTGAAAGCCACTCCAGCCGCAGGTGCAGCCGCCCACTGGTTGTGTCATTCAGGACAAACCACTGTGGGGCAGGGGTGAGAGAGGAAAGCTCAGGGAAAGGGCCCTCTTTGGGCAGCTCACTCCTGACACCTGGTTGGGCTCTAATAGGCGCTCCAGGGAAAAGGTACCCCAGTCCAGACAGGGCATGCTCTGGGCTCAGAGGGGCTGGGAGATGTGGTTATAGGGGGGCAGACGTGCTACACTTTGGGAAGGAAAAACCCAGGCCCAGCCTGCCCTCCCTGTAATGGGGCTGTGCCCTGTTGGGAGTGTTTAATCTGTGGGTACTTCCCAGGGAAGCTTCTTCCAACCTGGGCCCTGGGGGGTTCCCTAGAGGAATCTGGGCCTCACCCAGCTGTAGCCCCTGAGGACAGGCATGTGCAGCCCAGCACACAGGGGCCCATTTCACAGGACTAGCTGGGCTGAAGCAGCCTGTTAGAGCTGTCCACAGGAAGAGGGCTACACTCTACCTCATCCACCACTCTGTTCGTCATGACATCCCCGAGGCAGATCTGCAGGCTGGAATACACAGGCAGAGGGGTCAGCTCAGCTCAGCCCAGGTCAGTGGAGGCAAGCAGCAGAGGGTGTGGAGGCCCACCCTGGGATCTATTTTCAAATATCTGAGTGGGGCCATTAAGACAGAGGATCTTATTCCTCTCAAAGAATCAATGGGAGACCAATTTCACCTTCAGTGAAGGAAGGACTAGCTAGTTATCAGGGATGCTCCCATTAGACATGCTGCCTAGGGAGGCAGGTGGCTCCCATCCCCAGAAGGGACAAGCAGAGGCTGCTGGACACATCACCTCTGGATTTCTCAACGACAGTGCTACTGGCATTTTGAGTAGGATGATTCTTATTGTGAAAAACCGCACATGCACTGCAGGAATTTAGCTTCCTGGTCCAGTGCCCTCTAAATGCCAGAGGCACCACCTCCCGCAGTCATTTTAACCCAAAATGCCCCTCCATTCCAAAACTTCCCCAGGTGCCCGGCAAGGGATAAGTATAGTTGGTATGTGTGTGTGAGAGGAGATAACACCCACATCACAGCACACTCCTAATCCACCCTGAACCTAGCCCAACCAGAAGGACCTGACAGCCAGAGGGAAAAACGTAATTCTGTGTAACTGTTAGAAATGTGCTGGAGCTCAAAACACACCTGGAATCAGCTACACAAAGCATGAGCCGTAAGCCAAACTTGTAATTTGCAACATTACAAAAACTGCAGCTTTTTCCATGAAGGTGAAAAATAAAAATTGATAAACATCTGATGGCGAGCTGTTCCTTTGGCTGTCAGATGGTGCCTCCTGATTTGTTTCTATTTTTTAAAATGACATGCTCATGGAAACAAGCTAAACAACATAGGAGTATGAAGATTTGGGTAAAACACCCTTCTCTGCCTCCTAATCAGAGATACACAGTGTTAACAGTCTGCTATGTAGCTCCCATTCCTTGCTCTGCCTGCACGAACCCATACAAAATATTCAAGCGTCCGCTCCTGGAAAGATCCAACTACACAGGATACTCCCAACTGCTCATCCCCACTTACTGATATATTATGGATGTTCTCCAGGTCAATACACATAGATTCTACTTGTTTTTAAAAACTGCAGAATATTTGTAGTTTGGCAATGGTAATTTTATTCAAACATTCTGCCAATATCTTGAGGCTGGACGTTCATATTTCTGAGTTTTCTTATTTTGCTACCAGATACTTCTCCAATAAACACTTCAGGTACTAATGCTTTCATTTTATAGGAGATTCCTGGAAGTGGGACTGTTAGACCAAAAGACATGTAAATTTGAGGTTTTGATAGCTAGCCCCACCCTGGCCATTTCAGTCCTCCCATAGCCCTGAGGGTCTGGGTTCCACCCCAGCGAGAGTAGCCAGGGTTCCTTGGGCCTGGCCATCCATGCCAGCCTTGCCAACTGTTCCAAATGGGGACTCTGGGTACATTATCAGGAGGGCAGAAAGCAGAGCCCATGGTGCATAAACCTTTGGGTCCTCTCTGTATCCCCCCAAGGACTAGGGCAGGGCTGGGCATTCAGGAGACATCTGGGAAGGTTTGCGGAAGAAATGTGGAACGGCAGGTTGGGTTGCCTGGCACAGCCATCATGTCAGAGTGACTAGAAAGGGTTGCAGGTCACTGGCTGGTGGGAGCAAGGTTCCTGTGCACCAAGACCTAGCCCAGTGCCCTCAGGGAGGGAAGGCTGTCCCCAGGCCCAGCTCAGCCCTCCTCACCTGCCTAGGAAGTCGTCCCTGTCAGGATCCTCATCATACAGGTCCACTTCCAGGTCCTGCCCAGGGACTTCATACACCATGAACTGGAAGGAAAGAGGTATCTTAACCTGCAGGCTACAATAACCGAGGAATCCAACCTTATGTATGACCCAAGGAAAGCTAAGTCCCGGCTGGGAGCCCTGGCAGGTTCCTGGTCTTCTTGGTGCCTCAAGGACCCTACCTGTAAGAAGGGAGTGGTGCCCCTCCCGTGCAGGGCAGTTGGGGGATTAGAGACATGTGCAAGCCCATGGCAGAGCGGGTGCTCAGAGACAAGACAGTGGCTGCTGTTTGTCCTACATGAGGCTTGCAGCTTCCAGAGCAATTGCCCAACACACTGCCATGGCCCCCATGAGTCTGAACAACAGGAGACTAAGCTTCCTTCTATACTGGCAAAAACATAGAACACGTGCGCACAGGCTATTCATTATACTAGCCCACCACCCACAAGCTGTGTGACCTCGGCAAGTCACTGACATCTCTGGACCTCAGTTTCCTCATCTCTTATACTACTATTTGTAATAGCAAAAGACCAGACACAACTTAACTGTCCATCAATAGGGAACTGGTTGAATAACCTTCAGAACATTCACATAGTGGAGTACTTTGCAGCTGTGAAAAATAATGAGGAAGGTCCTATTGACACTGTCACAGCATGACCTCCATGATAGATTTAGTGACAAAAAGAAGGTGGGGAAAACTGTGTATGCCACTGTCCACCAAAAAGAAAGAGGGATTATGAATATAAACAAATGGGTACACATATGACCACATATATGTATCTGCTCATATTAAAAATAATTTAAAATAATGGAAGCTGGTCGGTTAGCTCAGTTGGTTAGAGTGTGGTGCTGATAACACCAAGGTCCAGGGTTCAATCCCTGTACTGGCCAACAAAAAAAGAAAAAGAACAGAAGGATAAACCATTTCTTATAGGCATACTGGCAAAAACATAGAACACGTGCGCACAGGCTATTCATTACACTAGCCCACCACCCACAAGCTGTGTGACCTCGGCAAGTCGCTGACATCTCTGGACCTCAGTTTCCTCATCTCTTATCCTACTATTTGTAATAGCAAAAGACCAGACACAACTTAACTGTCCATCAATAGGGAACTGGTTGAATAACCTTCAGAACATTCACATAGTGGAGTACTTTGCAGCTGTGAAAAATAATGAGGAAGGTCCTATTGACACTGTCACAGCATGACCTCCATGATAGATTTAGTGACAAAAAGAAGGTGGGGAAAACTGTGTATGCCACTGTCCACCAAAAAGAAAGAGGGATTATGAATATAAACAAATGGGTACACATATGACCACATATATGTATCTGCTCATATTAAAAATAATTTAAAATAATGGAAGCTGGTCGGTTAGCTCAGTTGGTTAGAGTGTGGTGCTGATAACACCAAGGTCCAGGGTTCAATCCCTGTACTGGCCAACAAAAAAAGAAAAAGAACAGAAGGATAAACCATTTCTTATAGGGGAATGGTGGGGATTAGGTGGAGTGAACAAGGGATAGAAGCCAGACTCCTTAAGATATAATTTTTTATATTGGGCTTTGGAAACTACAACTATTTTACACAATTGTAAAAGAAGTTTAGGTAAAAGTTAAATAGAGAATAGAATGAAACATATCAATGTAAATATTCGTGGCCTGTTTTTGTCACAAACATACAGAGAGGAACTATTCTAAGTGAGTTTAAAATGTAATAATCTGCCACACCAGCGCCCCGGGGCCCACCCAACGGCCCAAGGCATGGAAAAGGGGACCGAACCTCCCTCCCACAAACAGGTACACCTCGCCAGCACCTCGGGTCCCACCCAGGGACCTGGGAAATCGAGAAGGGGACCGGACCTCCTTTTGACAACCAGGCACACTGTGCCAGCACCTTGGGACCTGTGCTGGGACCTGGGGCATGGAGAAGGGGACCAGATCCGCCTCCCACAACCAGGCACACCACACCAGTGCCTCAGGGCCTGTCCTGGGACCCAGGGCATGGAGAAGGGGACCAAAACCCCCTCCTGCAACCAGGCACACTGCACCAGCACCTTGGGGCCCACTCAGGGACCTGGGGTATGGAGAAGGGAACTGGACCCCGCCTCCCACAACCAAGCACATTGCACCAGTGCCTTGGGGCCTGTCCTGGGACCCAGGGCATGGAGAAGGGGACCGGAACCCCCTCCCACAACCAGGCACCCCATGCTAGCACTTCGAGGCTTTCCCTGGGACTCAGGGCACGGAGAAGAGGACTGGACCACCCTCCCACAACCAGGCACCCCATGCCAGTGCCTCAGGGCCTGCCTGGGGATCCAGGACATGGAGACGGGGACTGGACCCCCCTTCCACAATCAGGCACACTGTGCCGGCACCTCGGGACCCACTCGGGGACCCAGGGCATGGAAACAGGGATTGTACACTCTCTACAACCAGGCACACTGCCAGCACCATGGAGCAGGCCAAAAACATCTCCATGTGGGTGGCCCACCACAGCCCCCCTGATAACCATGGCTGCCACGAAGGCGACTATAGGCCACAACCACCCCGCAGATGGTCCTCCAGCCACTGGAGTGAGTTGACACAAGAAGAGTCACCAGCAGAGATAAAGACAGGAGGAGGATGTCTGTCTCCACAGAGCCCATTTCAGAGTGACAGAAGAGACATCTGCTCTATGATAGTATTGGGGGACCTGATCACACCTCTCAGCATTGGACAGATCATTTGGGCAGCAAATCAACAGAGTAACCATTATTCTTTCAGAGGGAGAGAAGAAATCTAGGCTGATTAGAGGGGGGAGTGAGAGGGGGATGGGGAGGGATTGGACAAGGGGCATAAGGAATAATTACAATTTGTAACAATATATATGCTAGTAATATTGATTTGATCATTATATCTCAATGTTGAACCCCCAAAATATGTATAATCAATTTTGATTCAATAAAAACCAAATAAATAAATAAATAAAATGTCATAATTTGAAAGGACATCCAAAAAGGTAATATATCCTAAGGACCAAACATTTTTAGTAATGACGATGTGGGTGGTGGTGTTTATATTGTTGTTCTGAGACCATCACCCGTGCAGTGTGGGATAAAGCCAATGCGCCATTGCGTGAAGGCTGGGAGGACTGTGCTGCCTCCCAGCTGGCCCGTGTCCTGCAGGGTCTTCCCTCGGTGGGTGGCACAGGCCTGAGCAGGAGCGTGCATCAGGCTGAGTGCAAGAAGACGCTGCCTGACACCTGCCTCTGATGGGAAAAATGGGTGCTTTCCCTTCTCGTGAGGCCCTGACTCAGCCCCAAGGGCTCAGGCCCACAGCCAGGGTGCCCATCAGTAGGGAGGTCACATGGCTGTTCCTCAGGGACCTCCTGAGCTGGGCTCAGGGTGGGGGGGACAATGGGGCTCAATGCCCCAGGAAGTCCCATATCCTGGCTCAACTGGGAATTCTCCTTCCCAGCAGACCCAAAGATTCTTCCCACCACCAAACTGATGGGAGCCTCCCGTCACTCCTGAACAGAGGATGGGAGGCGCCTGAAGTTTCATGGGGGATGACCGCCCACAGTCTCCATCCGAAGCCACACTGCAGGGGGACCAGGAGCCTGAGAAGGAACACTGCCCTGGGCTCTGCCCCTCCCTGGATGGGGAGAAGTCACTGGGCAAGTCATTCAACCTCCCCAAACCTCAGTCTATCCCCTATAAAGTGGAGATGCCGTGTCCTCATGGAGTGGAAGTAAGGATTTCCATCTGAGAATGAATTTGAGGTGTCAGGACACCTCCCCCACCAGCCTGTCTGTCCCTCAACACTGGGCCCAGTGCTCTGTACTGGCTACTCACGCAAGGCAGGGGGAAGCGCAGGTTGGTCACATCCAGCCCCTTCTTCACAGGCACAGTCACACGGTTGGGCAGCACCAGGTGGGCAGCGATGAGGTCCTCCAGCAGGCTGTCCGACACCTCGCTGGGACACCAGGCATGTCGAGCTGTGGAGGGGTGGCACTACCTCTCCCATGCCACCTGACCCTCCATCCATCAGGAGCCCCGCTGGGCAGGGTAGGCCCCGCCAGGAGAACAGCCCTGACCCCATCCTGCCTGGAGGGGGTGAGGGGTGTGTGTGCATTGTGGCAGCCCTCCACATTCTATCCCAATAGCAGCCATCCCACCTACATGCCCCCGTCCCCATGCGCCCCTCCTGCCTTGTTCTGCTGAGGCAGCACAGCGTGATTCTGTGTTAGAATCTCAGCTCCATACCCCTTGAGCTGTGTGACCCTGGCAAGTCGCTAGCCTCTCTGGACCTCAGTTTTCTCATCTCTAACCTGGGGATAACAATGCCTACCTCCTAGGGTTGTTTTGAGGGTGAGGGGACATGTGTGAGGTGCTGAGAACAGTGCCTTGTCCACAGTAAGTGCTAGGTAAGTGTCAGCTAGCAGGGCCTGACAGCACGTGGACATTCTCCCCATAATTGCCTGGCTCCACCTCCCAGTACAGGCAGACAGGGAGGGTACCTGGAACAGGACTGGGACACACTAAGTGCTCAATAAATATTTTTTGAATGAAAGAATGCATGGTTGGATTCCCTTCGTCCAGGGCAGATGTCCCCAGTAAGAGGTGACTGGCCCTCCCTGCGGCCTGCGGCAGCTGCCCGGCTGGCCCTCCCTCCTGGGGAGGCACATCCCATGGGGCTGCAGCCCTTCACTGCTCCTCTCACGGTGCCTGGGCTCTGAGAACAGCCTTCACCAGCCCCAGGGAGGTGGGATCTCGGACCAGCTCCTCATCGCTGGCCTCTGCTGTTTGCCACCACGGCTGGAGGAGGCCACAGAGGCTTCTCACCACACACTTGGGCTAGGGAGGGGGCAGAGTAAGGGAGAAAGGAGAACACCTCGTGCCCACACACTGTGCCGCCACTACACATGCCTGAGCATTCTCCCAGGGACCCCAAAACACAGGAACCAGGCTCCTCTTTTACTGAGGAGGTGCCCAGCGAGGTGAAGTAACTTGTCCAGTTACTCAGTTGCTAAGTGACACAGCCAGGAGCTGGCCGGGTCTGGGTCCACAGCCGGTGCTCCTCTCACTAGCCACGTGGCCTCCTCTAGGCCCCCATCTCATCTACTCTGAGCCACTCTCCTGCACCAGGACAGGGACCTGGATGTCCCTCCACCCACCATTCTGCAAAGCCCTTCTCACCCAATCGTGTGTGTCTCTGTGTGTGTGTCTGCGTGTGTCCATGTCCGTGTCAGTGTGTGAGTGTTTTCTGGGCACAGGGCCTGCCCGTGGAGGCCGCGTGGCACAGTTAGCCTCACAGCCCCACTCCACACACACTAATGCTCTTCCCTCCAGCGGGGGAGGCTCGGTGCCCGTGCCAGTTCCCATGCGGAGAGAGCCAGGAGAGAGGCTCTCCCAGGCACTTACTTGATCCCGGGCACATCCAGCAGGTTGGTCAGGCCTGTCCAGTTGATCTGCAGGTGCTGCAGGGACAGAGAGAGTCTGTTAGGGTTAGGGTTAGGCTGGAAGAAGCTGGGAGATCAGGGCCAACAACCCCCTGCCAAGCGCCTCACACCTGCTTGGGAGGAGAACCCAGCCTGGTGGGGGACGCCCTCAGCAGGGATGTCAGGCAAGCAAGGTCACCTTCCAGCCCTGTCAGGCCTCTAGGGGTACTGAGGACCCAGGCCTTAGCTCAGGACGGGAGGGGCTGTCGGGCCTGCTGTGTCCCTGCCAGGACCTCCACAGGAGTGGGCCAGTCCCAGTGGCCACGGGATGGCCTGGACTGGGAGAGCTCTGAGCACGCATCTCAGCTCCACTGCAGACCACCTGTGAGACCTTCTCTGAGCTTAGTTTCCTCAGTGTGGGGAGAGCAGAGTCTAGCTCCTCAGGCTGCCTTGAGGATTAAATAAAATAAGGTCTAGCTGGGCCTGGACAATGTCCATTCCTGGCTCAGTCCCAAAGTCTGGGGCCCACAGGACGAGTGCTGACTCCTAGGGAGCAGCAGGACTGCCGCTAGTCCCTGCACTCACCGGCTTTTGAAGGAAGAACATGGTCACAGCTCCCACGAAGGGCTTGTCTACGAGGAGGGGCTCCAAGATGATTCGCAGGGTGCCCTGCAACTGGATGGGCATAGAGGGCCCATGAGGGACCCATGCCTCCTTTTTTCCTGTACCTGCTGGGCTCAGCTGAGGCCTCTTGCTGCCTTATTTCATGCCCATGCCACCCCCAAATGTCAGGACCTCCCCCGCCCCCGCAGGCCACCTGCTGTCATGACTGGAAACACATTCAGGGTATAGAGGCCTGGACACACCTGCCACCCCTGTACCAGTTACCAAGGGGCCATAGGCTGGCCACCACTGCCTTCCACTGAGCCCTGCCCAATTTCAGGCTGGTCCAGCCCGCAGGACCCAGGAGTGATTTCCAGCCCCAACTCAGCTCCTCTATGCCTGGCGTGAGATATTTCCACCTCCTGGGTCCACCTCAGTTTCTAAGCAGTTGCTCTCCACTGCTCCATAAACACAACCTCTCACTTTGCAATCAGAGGCAGACTGTGGGGCCCTAGGGCAGAGCAGAGGGTTGGGGAAGCCCAGCCACTGCTTCCTGGCCATGTGACCTCAGGGTCGGGTCATCACCGCCTTCTACAGCCTGCTCCAGCATGAGCCGGCTTCCCCTTCCCTGACCCCCACTCCTGGGCTGGAACAGAGGCAGTCCCGCCGGGCTCCACCCACCTGGATCCCATTCACACCAGCCTGTATCTTCTGCAGCTCCACACTGATCTCGCAGTCCCCAATGTAGCTGAAATGGGGAGGGAGAAGGAGGGTGGAGAGGAGAGGGAGGTCCAAGTGATCAGAGAGATCAGGAAACTAGCCCAGTGTTGCACAGCCTGAGCCCAGGCAGCCAGCCACCAAGCCTGAACTCTGCGCCCCTTGGCATGTGGCCTCCCTAACAGCCTTGGCCTTTCTCGGCTCTGCCCAGATCCTGACCCAGGCCCAGACTCTGAGAGGCAGCCACCCGGGCCCCTGAACCCAGGTACCTCCCTACCTTCGGCCATGAGAGCAGTGACTCTGGACACCACCTTCCCTGCAATACCCCAAATTTGAAAAGCAGGGGCTCTTGGTAACTACATTTCCCACCTCCCCACCACCGCTGTGCTCCCGCCCTGTCTCTGCCCAGGTCTCTTCCACGAGGACAAAGCAGTAGCATCTGCTGCTTACATCCAACCACTGTCCCAGGTTGTTGCTAGGGGTGGCAGAGATGGACAAAGGTTAAAAAGGCCTCAGGTTGTAAGGACAGGGAACCCAGAATGGGTGGCCCTGAGGGTAAAGATCAGGAGACCCTGTTAAAAGACTAAAGATAATGGCTAAGGGGAGGGAGAAAGATCAGGAGACCCTGATCTTCCTGAGGGTAAAGATCAGGAGACCCTGTTAAAAGACTAAAGATAATGGCTAAGGGGAGGGAGAGGGCAGCCACCAAACATCAGCAGGACACAGGCAGAGGAGCCTGATGTTACCAGTGCCCCTTGAAAGGGTAGGAGCAGACAGTACGGGGGAGATGAGGACCCCAGGGGGTGCCTGGGAGGCTGAAAGGGCCACATGACCTTGATATACCCCGAAGTCTTCATATAAAGATCTTGTGGCAGAACCTCAGGGGCCAGTAGTGCCTGATAGCCCTTCATTATCCCAACACACTTGAGACCAACTCCCAAATGGGGATGAGTGGTCTCAGAACTGGCTCCTGTCTTCCCAGTGTGCTCTCAGTGCCAGCCTCTGGGCTAAGGACAGGAAATATGAGACATTGGAAAGGAACAGCAACACTCTGGAATCTTAGAAGTTGATTCTTTGTCTTCTAAAGCACAATTCAAATCTCACCACCTCCAGGAAGATTTCCTGGATTGAATCTCTCTTCTTCCTGACTCAAGCCCATTATGAACCTCATTTGAAAGAGATGCCTTTGCCCAACGCCCTGAGCTAGTCATGCACATGTCTAGTTTTCCTGAGATGTCAGAGCCCAGTTCTCCAGCTGGCCACTCACAGCCTGGGCTTGGAGCTCCCTGGGCCTCACCACAGGTCCCCACATCTTCTTCTCACACTTGTTCCCTCTATCCATCCTCTCTGGAGCAGATGGTCTGATCCTCCAGGCGACCTGGCCCCAGCTTCCAAGAAAGATCTGCTGTGTGGGCCTTGGTACCCAGAACATCCCATGAGATGGGAGAAGTCATGCCCAGACCTAGGGACCAGCCATTCCTCCATCCATTTTCCTAACATGCCTCCCCCTTCTCAAGCAAAGACCTCACGCCCCAGTCCAGGAGCGGGGCAAGGGTCCTGTGAGAAGTTTCATGCTCCAAATCAGAGTGTATATATGCCACTCCAATTCCAAATTGGCTGTTCCCACAGAGTGTCCCCTGAACACCCTGAAGCCCACACCTGGCCCCACAGGCAAGAGGGCTCACCATATCTGCAGGTCCAGGGTCACCTGTCTTCGGTTGCACTTGTTAGTGTGTGCCTTGACACCGTTGACTCTGGGGCACTGGAAGAGATGCCACAAAGGCTAGGTCAGCAGGGCTCTTGCAGCAGGGACAGCTGCCAGCCCCTCGCCCAGCACTGGGCTTTGTCAACAACAACAAACATGACCACTGCACTCCCAGGATGAGGCACAAACACAGGGATCCGCCCTGCAGCCCCTGAGGCTTCTCTCCCTAGATTGTCTACCCTCCTTTCTCTCCCTTCCTGCCACAGGTAATTCCTGAGCTCTGTGTCAGGCACCAGACTGGGGAGAAGGCCGGGGGCAAGGTGGACTAAGCCTGCCCTGGTGGGCTCACAGCCCAACAGAAGAGACAAATGAGGCGGGCGAGGGGGTCTGGCCACAATGAGGAGTGGCCCATGCTGTCACATGGTGATCTCGGGAGGAACACCTTCCAACCGAGCCAGAGGTGGGAGGAGGTTAGTGAAGACTTCCTGGAGGAAGAAGCCCTTAAGCAAGACAAATGAGGCGGGCGAGGGGGTCTGGCCACAATGAGGAGTGGCCCATGCTGTCACATGGTGATCTCGGGAGGAACACCTCCCAACCGAGCCAGAGGTGGGAGGAGGTTAGTGAAGACTTCCTGGAGGAAGAAGCCCTTAAGCTGAGTCTGGAGGTAGGTAGCAGCAGAGCCTCTGTGGCTGGGGCTCTGGGCAGGCAGCCTTCCCCAGGCCCTGTCTCAGCAGATGAGGGTCATGGGGCTGGCTGAGCTTACGCAGGTAAGGGAGGGAGGAAGGTAGGCTCCCTGGCTGAGGATCTGAATTAAAGTGCCCCCTCCGGGACCCTGTGATCTGCTGCTGTCAGCTCCCCCTCTGCCCAGGCTCTTTCCTCCTCCTGTAAGTTATTGTTGCAGGGTCTGTTTATCATTTATCAAGAATAAAAAATAAACTTCATTTGAATTCAAGTTAATGATATGCATGCTGACGTGGTTGGGGTGAACTGCACTGTCTATTTAGTTTGAAAAGCATTTTAAAAAATGAATAGAGACAGATGCATAAATATGCAATAAATCAAATATAGCAAAAGGTTAAAACTGTACAATCCAGATGGCAGGTATGTGATATTCACTGAATTATTTCAACTCTTTTGTATGTTTAAAACTTGTCATAATAAAATGTTGGACAAAAAAATCCAATCGATCCCACCGGAGGAATGATTCCATTATCTTTCTACTCTCACCATCGAAAGTGACATTTACAAATGCAATGTCACATGAAAAGGTTCTCAGAGTATGAAGCCAAAAATGCAGGAAAAAGTATTATAGGAACATGTTTAATTAAAAATAACATGTAGTTTTCCCAGAGTTTGTGATATATCAGCTTTTTAAAATGTATAACTTGCTATGATTTTTCTCATTCTTTTTCATATTTACTTAATATTCTTGAAGAGGGTCCCCCCAATTGTAGAAGCTTCAGACCACACAGCCCCTGGCTCAGTGGAAGCCTGGGCTGGAGGCAACACGGTGACTAACATCCCACAGCCTGGGGCTCACTGGTGGTCCCGGTACCTGCATAAGCTCAGCCAGCCCCAAGACCCTCATCTGCTGAGACAGGGCCTGGCGAAGGCTGCTTGCCCGGAGCCCCAACCGCAGAGGGGAGGGGTGAGCACTGGCTCTGTGCCAGGCAGGGCAGCCCTGGCCGAGGGCTCACAGTTAGGTGAGGGGTGCCAGGTTAGAGTTTGGCCTTAACTGGCCCTCTCAGCCCCGTGCCCTCTGCCAAGCACTACTCACACAGCCACACAGAGCGGCCCTGCAGCCAGGCCTGTTCACGCTTCAACTTTTAGAAGTAGGTCCTTTCCTTTTATTCATATACACAGGTTAAGTCACTGGACCACAGCACAGAGTGGAGCTGACCATAGACACGGCAATCTGAGGGAGCTGGAAACACTTATGGGTGTGAAGGAAGGGGGTGCGGTCAGTGCTCTGGGTCCTGGCCAAGCCCAGGAAGGTCACGGGAGAAGTTCTCTGTGACCCCACTATGGAAAGGAGGGGAGATGTGGGGAATGGGAGAGCAGAGGGCAGGTGGTGGCGGGGGGATGGGCCAGGACATGAAGAGCTTTGAATGCCAGGATCAGGAGTCTGGTATTTTTCCTGTAGGGCTGAGACATCTGGTCGGCCTGCAGGTTCCCCCTCCAGGTTCTCCTGGCATAGTAAAAATCATTCCTTAAGATCGCTTGCCAGCAGCAGCACATCCCATAGACACCATCAGCAGAGCAGTGGCCCAGCTGGGCAGGCCGGCCTGCAGGTTCCCCCTCCAGGTTCTCCTGGCATAGTAAAAATCATTCCTTAAGATCACTTGCCAGCAGCAGCACATCCCATAGACACCATCAGCAGAGCAGTGGCCCAGCTGGGCAGGCTCTGCTACAAACCACACTCTGCAGGCTTCCTGGCTCTTAGCTGCTGAATTCTTCAAAAGCCAAGTCAGACATCACTTCCTCCTGGGAAGTGTTTCCTGACTACCTCAGCCCCTCCACCCCTCCGCCTCTGAACTCATGCATTCCTCTACAATCGCGCATCCATGCACTGCCATGTTGTCATCCACCAGTTCGTGTGTCTGCCTCCTGAGGGCAGGGGTGCTGCCACATCTGACTCAGTCTATGGTGCTGAGTGCACAGCACCTGCTTAATAAGTCACATGTGAATGAAACAAGGAATGAACACATGGACCAACAGATTCTGGGACAGGCCAGTCCTGGCAGAGTGTGAGTGGCATAAACTGAACCCCCAGGGCTCAGGCTCTACCATCCACTCAGGGGGCTGGCTGGGCAGGGCTGGTGGGCACTGTCAGCAGACCGGCCTGCACTCTGACACCTGCTTGTCACAGAGCTGACTGGGTGCCAGCATCTCTGATTTACTCGGGGATGGACATCACAGCAGTTCTCTGCCTGGGGGATGCGTTCTGGATGATCAAGATAAAACACAGCAATGGGACACTTTGGGGCAGGAGGAGCGGGGCACAGAGGGTGTAACAGGAAGCTGTCTGGAACAGGGACCATGACATTAGGTACACTAAACACAAACTTCTTTGACCATGATACATTTTACTCTGGGACACCTACTGATCTCCACAGAACTAGCATGGGCTTATAACACTGATAGCCAGAATCAACCAATTAGCAGAGGATTAGAAACTTCTTTGTGGCATTGACCATCTCAAACAATGCAGATGTGTTGCCCCAGCTGACACCTGAAGTTAGCGACTACGACTTGTCCATCTTTGTATCTGTCTGGCTACCACGATGGCATGTTTCCAAATTTTTTTTTTTTTTTTTTTTTTTTTAAAGATGACCGGTAAGGGGATCTCAACCCTTGGCTTGGTGTTATCAACACCATGCTCAGCCAGTGAGCCAACCAGCCATCCCTATATAGGATCCGAACCCGTGGCCTTGCTGTTATCAGCACTGCACTCTCCCGAGTGAGCCACGGGCTGGCCCATGTTTCCAAATTTTGCTTAAGAAAAGTGGAGCTGTTTCCCACCTCTCCTTTCTGTTCCCTCTGAGCCAGGCATTCTTGAAACCTGGAGAGATGGTGGTGCTGGGACTAGAGATGAGGGGTGTTTGAGGCTGACAGGCTGGGAAATGCAGGTGTGGGGCCATGCCCCCTGTGAGGTCCAGTGTGATCTTTGTAGTCAGGTGACTGACCTGGGTGAGGGGGAGGTGACAGGAGAGGGGACAGAGAAAAGACTACACAGCAAGTCCAGCTGACCTTCCCAGACAGTACCAACCTTCTGTCCAAAGTAGAGCTTGGTGAAGGTGAAGGTTCTCAGGCGGATGCTCTTCTCTCGGATCTTGGGCTCAAGTTTCTCTCGGAACTTGTTTTCCATGATCATGCTTATGTAGGGCCAGATCTGAGAGATGATCTATGGAGACGGACATGGGGAGAGGCCCTTGGTGGTCCGATCTGTGCCCCCACTGCAGACCCACAGCTGTCCAGGACAAGGTCTTGATTCCCTGCCAGCTGGTCCCAGGATGGGGGTCCCACAGCACCCATCTGCCTGCCCGCCCACCCATCTACCCACCTATCCATCTGTCCATCAAACATCTGTTAACTATCAGCTGACTCCACTCTTGTGAAGGCAGCAGGATCCCAAGATTTGGTGCCATTTTGCAGAGCACCATGAAATACTCATTCACTAAATTTAATATTATGAAGCCCTTTAATTCTGTGCTAAAACATAATCTCATTCTACATTGTGGTCTAAACAAAAAGTAGCAGATGCTAGAGGTTTCAGAAAAAAATTAGAGGAGAAAGTTAAATGTTTCCTGTGGATTTAATTTTCTAGCAATCAGAAAAAGCAGCCTTTGGCTGATTTCTGCAGCAGAATGACTCAGGGCCCCAGCGCAGGACCTGGGGATGGGGGCTGGCAGAGAAGGCGGGTGGTGATCAGAGCGGGCTATGAGGGAGGGCGGGCTGGCAGATCTGTCCCTCTTCCTTCCTGTGGGCTCAGGCCTCAGTTTAAAGATGCACCTCCTTCCTCCACACACTAGTTCAAAACCCATCGCTGGGGCCGGCCCGGTGGCGCACTGCTGCAGTGCACTGCTTGGGAGCGCGGTGGCGCTCCCGCC
>NW_007731103.1:128045-130669 GCF_000696425.1 Galeopterus variegatus | reverse complement strand
TTGCCGGACAAAAAAAAAAAAAAAAAAAAAAAAAAAAAAAAAAACCATCGCTGGAGGAGCCTGAAGGCTGTGAGATTTCAGGACTCATTGACCCCATGTCTCTCAGAGGCCTCTCCAAACCTCAGGTTCTACTTCCTAGGGGCCAGTCCCGTTTTCCTGTCTCAATGATTTGTCATTCCCCGAGTGCCTCTTGAGTAGAATCTCGTTAGCACATGCTGGGTGCCCTAGTACGTGGTTGGCCCACACAAACCTTGTCCCTGTCCAAGCCTCATCCCAATAGTCTAGTAGCCCCAGCGCCCTGTGTGGCCTCTGTGTTAGTTATAAAAGATGTAACACCCTCAGAGATCCACACACAAGCTAACACACATGCAGAAGGAATTGTGGAAGATTTGCCCAGAGGCCCTGGGCCCTGCATTACATTAATCCACAGAGTTTTGGTCTCTCCTCTCAAAGATGCAAACTGCTTCCTCCAAATTTTACCCAGAGGCCCACAACAGTTTTAGAAGCCCTGGGCAAGGATTTTTCTGATAAAATGCCAACCTTAGATCAACCGTCAGGAAGTCCTTTCTTATACCTAACCTATTGTGAGAAACCTCCTTCCAGAGCAGCTGCAAGGTTTGTATTGGAAAAAGTCTTGAGCCAGGAGACTTGAGGTGGGGGCTGCAGCGGAGCCCCTCACATTTAGGGGCAGGTTTGGGCAAATAGGAAGGGCGAGCTCTGGTTCCTCACTGGAAAAATTGGGGTTCCTGCTGCACAGAGCACAAGTCATCCAGCCACATGCTCCCCAGGGCATCTGGTAGCAGAGTCCAAGGGGGGTTCTCCTGGGTGACCTAACAGCAATCACAACAATGACATCAGGGATCCTAGTGCTCAACCCACGCCAGGCATTGTTGTGAATTAATTGCCTCCTTAATCCTCACAACAGCCCCACCAGGCAGGAACCATAATTATTCCCATTTTACGGATAAGGAAACCAACCCAGAGATGTTAGGCAACAAAGTCGCACAGGCAGCGCTGGCAGATCCGGGCTGGGGACCAGGTGAAATCCAAATGCCACCGTCTAATTGGTGTCTTCCTCTCCCTAGGAAGTGCTGATCTTGGCCTGGTGCCAGTGGAGGGTTGTACTTTATATTTCTAACTTTTCTGCTGTGGCCATGTATTAATTTAAAACTTATTAAAATAATTTTTTAAAGAGAAAAAGCCATTCTGGTGAATGAGGGCAAGGGAACTACCGGGGTCCCCGGCCTTTGCCCACTTGCCCCGCCGCCCTCTTAGGGGCTGCCACGGGAGACCCAGCCGCCCGGTGACCCAGCCGCCGCGCTCGCGGGGTGGAGGCGAGGGGAGGACGAGGCCCGGCGTGAGTCCGGCCCGGCAGGCCCGCTCGCGGCCTTACCTTGTTGGCCCACTCGACCCGCTCCACGTCCGGGAAGTGGATCTAGGGAACAGAAGCCCCGAAAGGGAAGTTAGACTCGAGCCGCACGGCCCCGGAACGCAGCAGCTGCAGCCCCTGTCCCCGGCTCGTCCTCCCCGCCCGCCTGAGCCGGTCACCCACGTGCTCAGCACCCACTCTGGCGACTCAGAGCCGGCCCTGCCCGCAAGGAGCGCCCCGTCCTGCGGTGCAGACGGCACCCAGCGCCACCCGGCACCCGGCACGCGCGACTCAGCCCTGAGTCAGCTGCTGGGCCGGAGGCCCGCGTGGATGGGTCCGGGCCTGAGGCTGGGACACCGCAGTTAGGGACTAGACGGAGGGGCGGGGGAGGCCCCGAGGGGCGCCCAACCAGCTGTTTACATATGCAAATAAGCCCCGCCTTCCCTGCGGAAGCACGGGCCCTCCAGGAGAACACCTGAGTTTGCAGCTTGCAAATTCTGTCCCCCTTATTAATTTTAATGACACAAGTAATACATAGACTCTGTAGAAAAATTAGAAAATGCACAAATTAGCTAAGCAAAAAGAAAAAATATTTTATCAGGGAATTCCACCACCCAGTGATAAACCCAGGTTGATGATTTCACTGGCGATGGGTTTGGGGGGCTGTGGGGCACCCACCCTCCTCTCTTCCACCTTTGCTCACAGGAGCCCCACCTGAACATTCCCCCTTCCTCAGCAAGGAGGCTCCTCAGGCCCTGTCCCAGAGTCACATGACTTCCTCTAGGTCACAACCTCCAGCCCCTGCACCTGCTGGGTGAGTCCTGGTGAGCCACAGTGGGGCAGGGGAAGCAGGGCCTGGATGGAATAGGGTGAGGGACAGGACACGATACTAAGAGCGCTTTACCCCTCCCTGCAGGACGTGGTCTCTGCATCTGCCTGCTGAGCATTGCACTTCCCCTGAGGTTTTCTGCGAGGAAAAGGGGGTAAGTAAGAGTGTGTGTACAGGGCATTTGGCACAAAATGTGGATCATTAAAATGGCAGCAGCAGCCATCACTGCCGCCATGCCCCAAGTCCCCTGAGTATGGGGCCAGCTTGGGATCAGATTCACAGTGCGCCTGGGACCACATAAGGCGGGGAAAGGAACTGCTATCCCCATCTGGGGGCTCGGAAGGCTCACTGTCCGGGACTGAGTGGTTGTGTCCATACAGTTCACACCCACCAAGTCCCAGGCCCTGGGCTAGCTTGGGGTTGCCC
>NW_007731103.1:124473-127557 GCF_000696425.1 Galeopterus variegatus | reverse complement strand
GGTCTTAGTGAGATGAGCCTTCCTGAGAAATAAGATTCACGCTTTCGGGCTGGTCTTACAGTTGTGTCCATACAGTTCACACCCACCAAGTCCCAGGCCCTGGGCTAGCTTGGGGTTGCCCTGAAGGCTCACACTCACACCTGGCCTGGACCGCCTGCCCAGGAGGAAAGCCATTCCTGAAGGGGAGAACAGAGCAATTTAATTCTCTTACAAACACAGTTTCTAACTAACTGCCTTGAGAGGTCAGAGGAGCCTGGTGCTTCTGAGACTCCTAGGACACTATGCCAACCTCCCAGTCTCAGTTTCCCCAGCTCTGGGTAGTGGCCCATACTAACTCAGAGAAGCATCTAATGTCCCTAGGTACTAAGGAAAAGTACTGTCTGGTTCCCAAAGGGGGAGCTGGCCCAGCCCACAAGAAGGAATCTCGGGGGGACGTGGGGCAGGAGCTCGGGTCAGCCCTTCCCGTTCAGCTGAGAGAAGCAACCAGCTCACCACACATATGCTGCACCTGCCCCAGCTCAGGTCCCAAGGTGGGTACCAGGCAAGCGGAGGGCGAGCCCCTTTCATTGTTTCCTACCACACTGCCCAGTACTAAAGTAAAAACTCCTGCACATGGGCCTAGAGATGGGCTCCGGCTCATATCATAGACTCATTCCTCATGCCTCCCCCCGGGACCTTTCAGTCCAGCCACTGTGAGTTTTCTGGTCCCCAAAAGGCCAGCACATGCCATACTCTGTAAACTCTAAGACAGTATTCCCCACTCCCCTTTGCTTGCTTTATTCATCCCCATCCTAGACCTTACTTTCTCCAGGAAGCCTCTCCTGGTCTCCCAGCTTGGGGAAAGGTATCCCTATTAGGTGTCTGCTGGTTCTCCATCCCAGCATTTCATACACCTTAATAGAGCTGATTGGCCTTACTGCCTGCCTCCCTACTAGCTCTAGGAGGGTTGACTGGGCCTCGCTCCCTATTACTGCCTTTCCCTGGCATGAACATTTTAATAAATATTTGTGGAATGAATGAATGTATGAATGAATGCAAGGTTCTTGCCCTCAAGGAGCTCCTAGGCTGTTGAAGGAGTCAGACAATTAACAGGCCATTCGAGCAGAGGATCAGTGCCAAGGTGGGAGGCAGGGAGCATCCCCAGAGGAGCTTGGTGCCGCAGGCCCCACTGGCACTCCTGCATCTTTCCTGCCCAAGCCTGCTGGGGGTCCACTCACTCACCTCCTCCTTCCACCCCAAGCCACTGCGCTCCCATCCTGCCCTGGGCACACCTTATGTGCATACCCCTCCCACATCCCAGCCCAGGTGCTTCTGCATACTTGGGAGCTGAGCAGTTCTAATCTCTGGACCCTGGAAAGGTGACCCAGATTGGCAGGTCCAACCCCGGCCACCCTCAGGAGCTGGTCAGACGAAGATTCCTGAGCCGCCTCACACCTACTGAATCAGAGCGTATCGGGGTGTATCCCAACTTAATTTAACAAGCTCCTGGCATGATTCTGGAGTTCAGTCAGGGTTGGTTGTGAGGTATCAACGACCAGCCCACCCTCACATTAGGAGGAAAGTGTGGGCGGCAGCAGAATGACCAAGGCCTGCACTGATGAAGTTCTCATGGTCTCTCTTGGCTCCCCCCACCTCTATCCTCACACCGAGCTTCCTCCATACGAGTCTGAACCCCCCGAAAAGAGCAGCAATTTAGCCCAAGAAAATAAGAGCGCATCAAGTCACCCTATCTGCCATAGGACCCCGAAGATGCTCCCTCAGCCTGACTCGCACCCCGTCATTACTCCCAGCGAGCCCATACGCAAGAGTGCACCACATTCCTTGTGACTGTCCCTGAGTAAGTTTGGAGCAGAGGATGAAATCATGGAGACTGATACTTACGGAGCAGCGACTCCTACTCGATGCTCTCCCATTCTGACACTGACAGATCTGTCTATTTTTCCTTTGTAAATGGGTTTTTGGGGATCTTGTTGAACTCTCTCTCCACTCCAAATTCTAGAAGTTATTCTATGTTCTTATCGATTAGCTTTCACATTTAGGTCTTTAACTCTCTGGAATTTTTTATGTAGGGTGAGATAGAGATATAATTCTATTTCTCTTTCCATACTTTCATTAAGGCAATTTTCCACCATTACATACCAAAACAAAAAATCCCCCACCATCTTTCCCCCTTACTTATGAAGCTACTTTGTTCAAAAACCAGCTTCCCATTGGCACTTTGGTGTTTCTGGATTTGGCATTCTACTCCATCAGTCTGTCTGCCTGTTTCTGTGCCAGTGCCACACTGTTTTAATCACTGTGTTTTTGCAAAATGATCTGGGGTAGGGTTATTCCCTTTTGCTTTTCTTTTTCAAACTCATTTAGATAATAACAGGCATTTATTCTTCCACGTGAATTTTAGAATCAGTTTGTCAATCTTCAAAGAAAAAATCCTCCTGGGATTTTGTTATGTTTTTGAAGTTATAAATTAATTAATTTGTTGGAGAACTGATATCTTTATAATATTAAGTTTTTGCCATGAAGAGAATATTTCCCTTTATTTATTAACATTTTATTGTATTCACATTTAGGATCATAAACTTTAAAACTTTTTTCTATAAAAATTCTGTATATTCTTTGTTAGATTACTTTGTGGTTTTTGCAGTTATTAAAAATTATATTTCATTTTCTGGGCAATTTTGCTGAAATTTGTTAATAATTCTAATTGTTCAAGTGATTATCCTAGGTTACTGATATACCTTTGTAATCTTCAAATAATAATTTTTGTCTCCCTGTGCTTATCTTTCTTTTATTTTTTTTGTTTTACTTTGTGGCGGGACCTCTGGTGCATGTTAAGCAGTAGTGGTGACAGACAGCATTTCTATTTTCTTCCTGACTTTAAAGGGAAGCTCCTAAAGTTTTTCCATTAAGCATATTTTGACTATAGATCCTGGAGGACAGCATCTGTCAGATTGAAGAAGTTCTTTTGAATTTCTAATTTTCCAAGAGCTTTCATTAAAATGAGCAATGAACTATATTCGATACTTTTTTTTTTTTTTTTTAAAGATGACCGGTAAGGGGATCCTAACCCTTGACTTGGTGTTG
>NW_007731103.1:122553-123840 GCF_000696425.1 Galeopterus variegatus | reverse complement strand
TTTTTTTCCCTTTAATCCATTAATGGGGTCAACTTAAGTGATGTTTCTTTCTAAAGCAGAACCATCTCTAGTTCCTGGGATAAACCCCACCTGATGTGATGTATTTAGATGGCTTGATGTTTCACTTAGTTATTAAACACCCGTGATTCCAAGTGATACTTGTAATTTTTGTTCCTGTATCGCTCACATCCAGTTTTGGTATAAAAATTTTACAATAAATCATAAAGATGAATGAGACAGCTTTTCCTATCCTCCTATTTTCTGAAACAACTTGTAAATATGGAAATTATATGATCCATGAAGTTTAGTATATCTTACCCATAAAACCATCTTGGCCTGAGACTTTCTGGGGTGGTAAATTTCCATTTAACTACTAATTACCAATAGTGATTAATGGTGTATTCAAGGTCACTTATTTCTTATTGTGGTAATTTTGGCATCTATATTTTTCCAGAAATGTTTCTATTTCATATGGGTTTTCAAATGTATTGATATATAATTTATATTTTATTATTTAATCTGTTATATCTGAAGTTATTTCCTTTTTCATTCCATGTTTTGTTTATTTTCATCTCTGTTATTTTTCTCATGATCAATCTTGCCAAAGATTTTGCCTATTATACTAGCCTTTTCAGAGGGCTAGCTTTTGTTGTTGGTGTTAATAATTTTATTTACCATTTTCCTTTATTTCTAAATACTATTCATTTTTATCTTCCTTTTATTATTTCCTTATTTCTTTGATCTAAATCTGTTGCTCTTTTATGTTTTTAGAGTTGAACTTCATGAGTCTTAAAGTCAAATCACTTATTTTCAAATTTTTGTTTTATGACAAATAAATTCAAAGTTTAAATTCCCCTANAAATGCCTCGACATGTGAGATTTCTGTAGCTATCTATTGTTGTTTTCTCATTTCATTTCTTTGTGGTCTGAACAGTCGGTAGGATGTCAATTCATCGGAATATATTGATAATTTCCTTGTGGCCTAGTACATGATTAATTTCCATGACTGTTCCCTGTGTGACCAAGTTATTAATCATGTCCTTCCAATATGCTTTAGCATTGCTTACTTTTTGTCTGCTTGATTTATCATTTTCAGAGAGTGATATATTAAAAATTTCCAAGCCTAACTGTTAGTTCATCTACTTCCTTATGTCAACTGTTGATTTATATTTCAAGTTTATATTACACAGTACATATATCTCCATGATTATTACATCTTACTTATTGCCCTTTATGAGCATACAATATCCTTCTTTGTCTTTATTTTTATTTATTTATTTTTTTTTT
>NW_007731103.1:117147-121985 GCF_000696425.1 Galeopterus variegatus | reverse complement strand
GCGCCGCCGCGCTTCCCAAGCGGCGCACTATCCAGTGCGCCACCGGGCCGGCCCAACTTCTTTGTCTTTATAATACATTTGAGTTATAATCTGATATGAAAATTGCCACCTCAGCTTTCTTTTTTTTCAAAACTGGCCAGTTGTATTTCTTTACACCAAATTTTCAACCTTTTGAGTCTATGTTATCCCATGTCATTTAACACTCAACTAATCCATTATTACCCCATTTTACAGATAAGGAAACTAAGGCTCAGAGAGGTTTTGTGACTTACCATCACTAGCTATGGTGTGCTAGAGATGGGACCAGACTCAGGTCTGTCTGACCACAAAGTCTATGCTTTTACACAACACTCTGCCCTACTCACTCCTCTTAAGAAAACCTCACATACAACTATGTTTCCCTCTTTTACAGCAAGTCTAATTTAGCAGAAGATCGCCCTTATGGGGCCTAAGCCCTCATCGTAGGCCATGCTTACAAAGGTCATTCCATAAACACTTTCATTTGATCCCCCTTTACTCTGTAAGGCCAACAGCAAAGATATAATTATCCCTGTTTTACAGATGAGGAGAGGCTCAGAGTCTAGTTAGCACTTGCCAAGATTACCCACGTGATCAGAACCCAGATCTTCTCATGGGCATGTGATTTGAGCCCAGCCCTTCAATCTCTTTCTCAGCCATTTCCCCTCCCCCTCCTCCACCTGAAATGTCAGCATTTGAAGTCCCTTTGTGAGTGTTTTTCTAAGCTATTCCTCGTGCATTTAAAATCCCACCTGTCTAAGCCTCAGTTTTCTCATCTGCAGGATGGGTACAATGCCATAGACTTCACAGTCCCTGAGAAGAATGAAGGAGATCATGCAGCAAGGAGCTCAGCACCCTTCCTGGCTCAGAATAAGTGCTCCAGAAGTGTTAACTGCTGTTGGGAGTTGTTCAAACCCTAGAGGTACAGACACTCTGACCCCTTTGATCGCAGGTACATGCAAGAACAGGGTCACCTGAGCTATGTCCAGTTCTGCCTGACCCAAAGCCCAGCAAATCCTCTGCTGAGTCTTCTGGTTCGCCTGGCTCTGCACCTTGAGAGACACCGCTGAGGGGGATTAAAGAATGAGAAGAGGATAAAACACAGCAAAAATGATTGAGACAGAAGGCAAGAACACGGTTGGCGGTTGTTTCTGCGGCCTTCACTAATTGGCTGAGGGATCTGCAGCCCAGATAAAGACAGCCACTGATAGGCCGGGCCCAACGCCTGCAAGGCCTCATGTGAAACTCTGCCCAATGCGGGCGCTCCACGGTGAAGCCTGACAAAAGGACCCGATCAAGAGCCTCTGTCTTGTGTCCTTCCTCACTAGGGAAACAAAGAGAAGGCTGAAAAATGAGATGGTGGCTCACCATCAGACTGAGTTTTAAGTCACTGAGCTTTTGTGCCAATTCCCCCCATGAGGCTCGGTGTCTCTGGAACCAGCTAGGGGGGAGACACCCCACACCACCTGGCAACGCACAGAGCTAGACTGGGCATTATTCTCAAAATTTCATGTGCAAAAATACCACCTGGAGAGCTCATTACAGTGCAGATTCTTGGTCAGGACGCTCAGAGATTTTGACTCAGGAGGACATGGACAAGTCCTGGAAACCTGCATCTTTAACAAGCTCCCCAGGTGTTTCTGATCCTGGTGAAGGGTATGGAAGAATGAGCGGATAGGGCTTCCCAGGCTGGTGGGCCTGCACAGGCCTGGAAGGAGGAGGCTCCTCGACCCACCGAGCCTCCTGACGAGGACTCCAAAGTCACAGCCTGGGTCTCCAGATGTCACTCCTGGGAGAACACAGCTGTGTCACCAAATTCTCACCAGCAGCCAATGCACCTCAATTCTTTTACAAAGGGAACTCTTCCACAAAGAGCAAGGGGAGGCAAGAGCTAGAAGGCAGAAAACGCTTACGACATTCTCATTTTGCCTTGCTCCGGAGATTGCTCTTCCCTCCAAAAGGTGAGCCTCCCCTACCGCATATCTGCTTTTGGTGCCCAGGCAGCAGCAGGAGGAGGTGCAGCAGGTAGAACAGGTGCTGGTCCTAACTTCCTTCAGCCTCAGGTTTCTCACTGATTGATAAGTGAGTCTGTTAATTCCCATTCTGCCCAGATCCACAATTGAGCGAGACCTTGGACATGAATCTACTTGTAAATGGTTTAGTGCTGGAGATAAAATCAGTGCTCTATCGAGCTTCATCCCTGTAGAAACATGTATTACAGATGGAAACATTTCCCCAGAGCAGGCCTAGAACCTTCCAAAGATGCCCAGGCACACAATCAAGTCACCAGGATCTCAGAACCCTGCTAGTCACCCCCACACGACCTGTGAAAGAAGTTTAGTTTACAGCCTCCCACCTACCTCTGAGGCCTCCCTAAACTAACACACCTCTTGATGCTGTTACTTGAGCCAAAGCCTTCCAGGCAAAGTGGCTAATCGTTTAATGACAGTGTTTTTAGACATTGCCAAGGGAGTGGTGGTAATGAGAGTGCAGAAAGGAGATGCAGGCTGTAAAGACACTCAAGTCCATGTCAGAATTCCAAGCTAGCAGAGGCCACCAGGAGGTCCGCATCAATACTCCATCTTCAGGTGGTGATGTCTGTGCTTTATTTCTTAAAGCTTTAGGAAAAATGATTTCACAGCAGAGAGGAAATGGAGCCAGAGTGATGGTTGCATTCCATCTGGGCCAAGGCCTTGGTGGGGAGATCCAAATGGGTCTGGGGTTGGGGTGGGAGGTCCTGACAGGAGTTTTTGGCACCAGACCCTCTCAGGAGGGTCTTTGACTTGAAGACCCTCCCTGTCACTAGGTGAATTCTGCCCCTTCCCTCTCACAGGGATGGGAGCTTCTCCCATGGGCGCAGACACATGCACACAAAGACAGAGATACAGAGAAACACAAACGTGGATATACACATGCAGACACACACAGACAGACACATACACAGCCACAGAATCACACATACACACAAAGACACAGCCTCTTTCCTAAAAAAGCCTGGCTCTTCTCTGTCCCAAAGAGCACTCCTACACCCACCCACACCCCCTGCTGACTCAAACTGACGTTGCCAACCCACTCCCCATGCTCAAACAAGCGGAGAACCTACGTTCCGCATATTCTACAGAGACGTCCTACAAAAGAAGGCCACACTGGACTTCAGGTTGGCTCTTGTGTTCCTGAGCTGGGCCACTGCTCTGTGGGTCCCCATTCAGTGGTTCCTGCTTTACTAGGAAAGTGGCCCTCAGTTTCACTCACTCTCCTGATGCACAGCCTTCTGTCCCTTTTTCTCTCTGTTCTTCAGAGACAAACACTAAACAATGAAAACTGCTTTTAAATCTGCCCACTTTTCTGCTTTAAATTATCCTGTAAAAAGTGCTTTAAGGGAAATAATTACTATGCCAACAGGAAATTGTCTAGCACTGTTCTATAATCCACAGGCTCCTTAACAACACACCCAACCAGCAAACTGACCTAAATCTGCTGGACCCAGCAGCAGCAGCTGAACTGAGCAGATGAAACTCCAAAGGTAGTTATCAGTGAGGAGAACACTGATGCCCAGGAGCCTGTCACCTTTTGCTAAGGAATAAGGGCTCAGAGCACAGTGGGGTGGCCCTGGGCTGTCCGCTGAGTAGTTTTTTAAAGGACACGAGTGATAATGGTAAGCTGCTGGAGAGTTCAATGACCCAGTTAGGTTTGGTAATGCTTAAAGGCTAAAAAGCTTGTCCTGGCTGGCCGGTTAGCTCAGCTTGTTAGAGCACAGCGTTACAACACCAAGGTCAAGGGTTCGGATCCCTGAAATAGGCAACCACTAGAAAAAAACAAAACAAAAACTCACCTTGCTTATCAAACTAGGAAAGGCCCCAAAAAGATAAAACTCAGTGCTGATAAGACCATAGTGAAGTGGGCGAAAGTGTCTTTAAAATGTTCCTAAGCTTTGATATATCAGTTTAACTTCTAGGTACCTATACTAAGGAAACTGAGAAGCATGGATTAAGATTTATATAGCAGGGCTGGCCCGTGGCTCACTCGGGAGAGTGCGGTGCTGATAACACCAAGGCCCCGGGTTCGGATCCCATATAGGGATGGCCGGTTTGCTCGCTGGCTGAGCGTGGTGCTGACAACACCAAGTCAAGGGTTAAGATCCCCTTACCGGTCCTCTTTTTAAAAAAAAAAAAAAAAAAGATTTATATAGCAGACATTCACTGTAGCATTCATTCAACAGATTTTTATTAAGCACTGAGCTAGGAGCTGAGGGTACAGAAATGTACAAGAAACATGCCGTACCTTAAAAGAACAGTCAGTCTAGAGGACAAGACAGACATAAAAATAGGTAGGTGCAAATCAGTACAGGAAGTGGGGTAATAGAGACATGCTCAGGGTTCTGGGGGTGCCTGAGCTTGGTCTTGCAGGATGAGACTAGATCCAGACTGGCGGGTCAGAGGGGGAAATTCTAGACAGAGAAAGGAAATACCACCCATTTCAGATAGCCATGTGAATTGGGAAAACTTGGAAATACCCAATGTTAGAAAAATGGTTAAGCAACTCATGGTATATTCATATTAAGGATATCATAGTCCTTAAAAGTGTTCTTGGAGAATGTTTATAATATATGTAATGGTTTTTTTCTTCTGGTTCTTTTCCGAAACCCCCCTCCCTCCTCCTTCTTCCTCCTCCCTCCCAACAATGTCCTTTCTGTTCGCTTGTCGTATCAAATTCAAGGAATTGCAATTGTTATGTCTTCTTCCCCCCCCACCCCATTCTTTGTGTGTGTGTGTGTGTGTGTGTGTGTATTTATTTATTTATTTTTAGCTCCCACCAATAAG
>NW_007731103.1:107575-115027 GCF_000696425.1 Galeopterus variegatus | reverse complement strand
ATCTCAACATAATTAAAGCCATATATGATAAACCCACTCCCAATATCATCCTGAATGGGGATAATATATGAAATGTTAAGAACATAAAAAATAAGGAAGAAAAAAAGGGTACAACTTTTTTAAAAACTGTTTTGATATATCTTCTATACGAGGGTACTTCAAAAAGTTCATGGAAAGATTACTACTATCTCTTAATTTTACTTTTCTGTGAACTTTCTGAATTGCCCTTGTATAAAGGAAGTACAGCCAAATATAATGATGTACCTCTGGATGGAGGGATTGTAAATGCTTATTCTACTTTTGACTTTTAGGCCATTTCCAAATATTCTACAATGGGAATATGTTTACTTTTATAACCTGAAAAACCAGATTTTTAACTGGTTTGTAACCAGTTATGTTTAAAATAAATACAATATTAGCAAAGAAGTGGAGTAGGTGATTCTGGGGTCTTGAAACACCCTATGACCCAGGGAAGTTCCTTGGCTTTCTACTGTGAGTATTTGGAGGACTATGACTCACGGCACACAGGCTCTGGCTTCTTGGGCAGGAGTGGTCCAGCCTCCTTCAGAGACAGGGCTTGTAGGACCTGGCCCTGAGTCCCTGTGTGGCCTGAGGGAGTCAAGTCTATGATCCTTGGCTTGATATACAGGGCATGTACAAAGAATGTTGCTTTGTCTCTTTAATAGTTTCCAATGGGGCAGAAAAACATCTTAAATCCCTCTTCAGTATTTGCAGTAAAGGAGGAGGAAGAAAAAGGAAATCACTTGCCTCGAGTACATGCAAACACTTTTGTGCTGTAAGCGCTAGGTTCCCAGAGATTTAGAATACCCAGGAATCTGCTGGGAGGAGTAACTCTGAATGGAGGGAAGAAGATAGAGGAAGGGAGGCCAAGTCCTAGGCCCCTGCTCCCCTCTGTAGCTGGGTTGTGGCCTTCGCAGGTCCTCAGGGGGCAGCTCCCATCCCCCCAAAACTCCCCCGAAGTCACTGGGAACATTCCCATGGCAGTGTCGTCTGTGCCTGCTACCAAGGCTGGGCCAGGAGCCAATAGAAGCTCATAATTGGCACTCCTCACCTTCCTGCCCACTGAAGAGGGGTCTGCAACAGAGGAGGACAGGAGCTGTCCCCACCCTTGGCCCTGATTCTCATGCACCATGTGACCTCCCAACTACTCAGGTCCTTGGGCACCTGGCTTGCAGAAAAGGTTGCCCTGGACACTCTTGTCCTGGAATGATCCAGCCCCTTAAAAATGAGGCAATGGGCAGTCTCGTGTCAAGTTTCAGTATCGCAAACTGCTATCCCATAATCCGCTTCCCCCAGCATGAGATGATGAGCTCAAATGACCAAACCCGTGGAAAACAGTGGGCCCAGAGTCCCCCAGCCCTTACCAAAGCCAGCAACACCACAGTGCCTCTTTCTCCAAGAAGGATTCCTGGACTACTTCCAGCCTGGGTTAGATCCCCTCCCCCATGCTTTCTCAGAACTTTGAACTGTCACCTTGGACTGGCACCTCAAAGGAATAATCTCACTGGATCAGGATCAAGGCTGTCCTCCTGGACTTGAGTCCTTGTCTGGCTCATGGTTCCTCAAGGGCAGGGACCGTGTATCACTCATGTCGTGGCCCAGCCTGCAGCACTGTGCCTGACACACTGCAAGCCCTTGAGAAATGTTTGCTAAGTGAGTACAAGAATGCTCACACAGATGCCTGAGATCCCCATGTTGGGCTTGGAGGAGAGGAGGCTTACACGCTGTTACTCCTATCGCCCAGTCCTGGCCCAGGACATGATAAGTCCATGAAGCATCATTGAGACATGGGGCAGAAACCCGAGGGGCATGACTAAAGCCTGCCTACCTCTTCCTTCCTGAGGACAGGCCTGACTCCAAGCCAACTTGAATAATTTCACAGGGCTGCAGGGACCTCCAGGGTAAAAAATCCCAATTCCAAAAGGCCCCCAACCAATCCTGATGTTTAAAACCAGGTTCCATGGCACTGGCTCCAAAGATCAGGCTTTGTGATCCAATTTGAGAGTGCCCAGGCTAGCTCAGAGCTGGCACTGCATTTACCTCTTCTAATTAACTGAAGGATCAGTACAGGACAGACCGTGTGAGCCTGGGCACCAGAACGATTGCTGCTCCACCCACGGAAAGAATGTCAAACTCTCAGCACCAGGAAAGCAAAGCACTCAGCCCCTGGTTGTCTGCCTGAATGGCTGGCGGGGAGGTTTGGAGGGGACAATACTAGACACACTGCCGTGAGCCTGGGAATGCCCTTGCTTCGTGTGAATGGGTCACCTCTCTTTGGTGCTTGCCTCAGCTGGCATCCCCAGAGCGCACCCAGTTAGACAGGGGCAGGCATGGAAGGCTGAGGAATGGGGTCCAGTGGGGTGGGTGACACCAGAGAAGAGCTGGCTTGGGACTGGTTAACAATGGCAGACTCCTACAGCTACGATGACTCTATGAAGCATCTCCCACAACTTTGTTATTTTCAGAGGAATCAGAGGCCTAGAGAGGGAGGCGATCTTCTCAAGATCTCCCAGGGAATGAGCATCAGACTCCAAGTCCACAGCCCACCACATCACATCAGCACTGCCCCGCCAGCAGACACCCAAGGGTTAACTGTCCCTAACAAAGCTGCCAACTGATGGTTATCAGCTGGCAGGAGAGTAAGCCGGGCCCCAAACCAAGACAGACAAAATGCCAAGTTTTCTGACAGTTCTTTCTTCTCTCTACCCTGCCTCAGGCTATTTTCCTACCAACTGGCCCTCATCCTCCAAACACATCCCACCTGACCTGGAGCCAGGTGAGGCTTTCATCAAACTTCCCTCCTCATACCAGCCCAGTCATGGCTGGGGCAAAATAAATATCTGATAAACAACCAATCATCCAGTTGATGCACTGCTCAGTGGCTCAATGAATAACCCGGAAATGCACAGAGCAGTGGAGGGCCGAGCCAGCGCACAAATCCAAGAATGAAGGCTGCAGAGTGCACAAATGGGGCCCTCGCCAGGGGACGTGATCAGGGCAGTGAAGCAGCAGAGGTTACCCCAAGAAGGGTCTCGAAGAGCCCAGATCTGGCATGAAGGACAGGCTCTGAAGACCAGAAGGGAAGCCCTCACAGCTGGAACTCCATGAACCCATAGGGGCAGGCGCCAGGAAGAGCCAGGGGCACAGGATGGAGTGTCACTGAAGTGCCCTGCACAGCCCTCCTACGTACTCCACCCCTCTGCTGTCATCCTGCTCCCCGAAAAACACCTTTGCTGTGGGGACACTTGCTCCAAAGTTTCATATTAGGAAAAGTAGAGTTATGAGACCTGGAAAATTGAGGAGCACAGAGTGACAGCCCCCACCATGTGCTCACTTGTGCCGGGCTCTGTACAAGCTGCATCTCAAACACTCAACTCACCACAACCGCGAACAGAAGCTGACAGCGTCAGCAGTTTACTGAGGCCTGCAGCTAAATGAGTGATATCAAGGGCTCCACGCTTGTCACTCTGCTGTACACAGTCCCCACCCCTGACAGGGCAGCTGACTGAGGTGGCTCTCAATTCCTTCAAAAATACATTTAAAAACTGTGCCAGAGGAACACCTTCATGTACACATGCAGCTGCCACTCTGTTCAGAGGGTGAGCAGGTACCACCTCTGCCTTCTTCTTCATGTGTCCGGGCCACCTTCAAAAGACACAAGGGGCCCACAGATTCTTTACTCGTGGCCCTTTTTAAAGCAGAAGAATCCTTCCTTTGAGCTCTATCTTCCATGAACTTTGACCAAAAATCAGACAGCAGGGCTGAGATGACTTTGAAAAGCTGTCCAGTACAACCTCTTGTACATGTGGGGAAGCAGGTTCAGGAAGGAAAAGCGACTTCTGTGATCACCTGGAGGCGGCAGCGTGAAGCAACATGTGAGAAGGAGCTTAGGACCTGGCAAGGGGGAAGTGTGCGGCTGAGAAATGACTGACGACAGCAGCCAGATCCAAAGGGACGGCATCTCTGCTCCAGCTCAGACTGGCCTTGGCCTCCACCCCTTCACAGGGATGTGGTACACACTGGAAAAAGGTGTCCCTTCCAGGTAGAACACAGCTTGACAGCAGCGGGTGGGCTGGATATCTGTTCCCACCGACTAGGTGCTCATGTACAGGGAACACTTGTGTGACTGTGCAAGGTGAGCCTGAGTGTGGTGACCACACGGGAGGCCCTCAGCCCGCTAAGCTTTTCTTCAGCCCTCCCACTGTTGATTTGCCATCTGTTAATTTGTAAAGATATTTGATACCAAAGGAGGTCATAAGCCATCATCTCCTCTTTCATGCAAGGAAATCAGTTCTCAAAAGAGGGAAGGCATGCCCACGTGTTGGCATGCAAGAGCAAAGACATCCACTCATCCACGCTCCAAAATCCTGGGCAAGGGTCATGCTGTCCCCCACGCCCAGAGCCCCATTTCTTGTTGCCTTCACAAACAGGATGAGTTCCTAGTCAGCCAGCAGGCTCCACGCTTTTCCCATCATCCTGCAGCATGGAAACCATGAGGCGGGTCAAAAGTCCACACGTGCACCTATTTGCATGTCCTCACAGGTGTTCACACAGACATCCAGCCTCCACAGACTTGCTTCTCATTCTGGAATCCCAATCTCAGCAAGGGGCACCCAGCTCTCCAAACCAGAAAGTGTCCTGGAAGATCCCTGGATCCCTCCCTCTCCCCCACTCTAGAGGCCACCAAACATCTAGAACCCCCTCCCACACACCTCCCTCCTCCCTGTTGCACTACTACCATCTTGGCTCAAATCAGTTTCTCAACTGGTTGTCTCCTCCAGCCGACTGCGTCCCTCTATGCTGCTTTCTGCAGGGCCTTTCAAAACCTCGTGCAGGTTCCTTGCAGCCTTCAGAACCAGGCCCAACCTCCATCAAGCCTGCCTCCACTTGGCCCTGCCCATCATCCCCTACCACACACATCAGCCAGGACAACGCAGAGGGCTCTCTCACAGAGTGGCCATGCCATGCCTCCATGCTGCGCTCATAAGCCTCCCTTGGCCTGGAATGCCCTTTGCAGCACCACTGCCTCAATCCGAAGAGTATCCAGGCCCTGACCCTCCAAACTGTCCAGCCAAGCCAGTCGGGGAGTCTGGAGAACGCAGACTGAGGGCAAGACCAAGACCCTGCCAAGGAGGTGGGAAGCCATGGTCTGGGGACAATCTAATATGGAAAGCAGATAGGATGTTCTCCAACCCACCTGGACCCTGTTCACAATCCTTTCTCCAACTTCCCTGGGACCTCTATGGCAACTACCTGTTATGCATCTGTCTCCCGCCCAAAACTGCCCTCTTGGTAGGAGTCACACCATCACCTTTCTCTGTGTGTCCCTAGGTCCAGCTGGGTCAGGCTGAGCTCCCTGTTGGCTAGGTTCATGTTGCTCCTAAGGTCCACTCCCCTTACAGGATCTGATTCTTGGCTCAACTTCAGAAATACTGTTTTTGCATGCCACTAAGTGTCTAGAGGCTTCCCTAATACAGGAAGGGGAAAAAAGGAGTGCTGTTACTTGGCAAGGTCTTCTAGGCCCACCCTCATGGGCTGAGGCCACTGTAGAGTCACAGCAGGACTCCAACAGGCAGCCTGGGCTCCCTCAACAGTGGGCAAGTGTGTGCACCATTGAGGCCTGCTCTCTGGGTCCACACCTTTCAGTCACAGGCCCCACAAAACAACCAGTGTGAACAAGGTCTGGGGTAGACAGGCCCCAAACACTACCCTATGGCTCCTACCCTACAAGTGGTCGTTACAACTGTTCATTATGCACCCTGGTAAAAGTCTTATCAGTAAAAGTCTTTGTCCCCCTCACCCCCAATATATGTAAACCTATTTACAAAGCTTTACCGTCAATCCATATATTAAGTATTAGTGTTATAGGCTAACTTGTATCCCCCCCAAATTCATATGTCCTAACCCCCAGTACCTCAGAATGTGACTATTTGGAGATAGAGTTTTTAAAGACGTAATTAAGTTAAAATGAGGCCATCAGGATGGGCCTTAATCCAATATGACTGGTGTCCTTATAAGAAGAGGAAATTTGGACACAGATATACAGATAGGGAAAATCATGTGAAGACGGAGAAAAGAAGTCATCTTTAAGCCAAGGAGAGAGACCTCAAAGAGAAACCAGCCATGGGGACACCTTGATCTCAGACTTAATGGTCTCCAGAATTATGAGAAAGTAAATTCCTGTTGCTGAAGCCACCCAGACTATTGTACTTTGTTATGGCAGCCCTAGCAAACTAGTACAGTAAGACTTAATTTCTCCCTCTCTCTTATTAAGATAAAATAAATATAAATAGGCCTTTCTAATATTTTCTTCTCAAACCCCACTTTGGAGGCTCCTGAGATGGAAAGGTGTAAGGGGAACCTTAGGGCCCAGCTGGATTTGAAAATAGAGGCCACAGCAAGCCAGGGGAAATGAGGGGTCTGGGGGCCTCTGGACTTCTCCTCTTGTGGGCCTGAGTGTATCTGGAAGAAATCTGAGAAAGCCGGAGCCCCCAGCACCAGAGAGGGGGTAGTTTTGTCACAGACCAATCCTTGGAAATGGACTGAACTAGAGTCCGCCGTCTCCGCTACGGCTCCATCTGTCCGTCTCGGTGTTGCGCGCTGCGTTCGTTTTTGAGTCCACAGGCGGGTGGAAGAAAAACCCTGTGGTCACGTCCCGAGTGACTTTGCAGAGTCCCAGTCACCCTTGTTTTCTCTCGGTTGTGGCCCGCCCGAGACTCTCTCTGGGCCCTTAACTGAAAACCAGAATTCCCTGCTCCCTCCGCAGTCGGCCCGGAGGTGGCGGTGACGGCCACCGCCCTAGGTTGTGCGCGCCGGGCGCCGTGGGAAACGGGGTGTGTGGGCCGCGGGACTCCCGCCCGCCCTCCCCCGGGCTGCGCGCCCAGCTCCCCGGCGGACGGCAGGTTCCTCGCGAACTTGGAAAGGCATCCGCCCCACTCCGCCCCGCCCGACCCCCGCCCGGCTCACCCAGGCGGGCAGGTGCTGGCCCCGCAACTCGCGGCTGATGAACTGGCGTTCGTTGTCCAGGAATTCGAAGGCGGCCGCCAGGCGCCCGAGCTTCCCGCGGCGGTTCCTGCGCCACCACATCCACAGCAGCGCGCCCAGCAGCATCCAGGTTACGCTGAGTCCCAGGTAGCCCGCCAGGTAGACGGGCGCCAGGTAGAAGAGAACACGCGACACGAAGGTGTAGAGCTCGGGCAGCAGCTGGCCGGACACGCGCAGCTTCGGGCCAGGCGCGCGCTGGCTTCCCTGGGCTCCGGGGGCACCAGGCGCACCGGGGGCGCAGGCCTCCTCCGCTTCCATCTCGTCGCGGTCTTCTTGCCCTTTCCAAGAGCCTCACCCGAGCTCAGGTCCGCGCACCCCGACGCCGCGGCACATCAGTCCTTCCAGCCCTGCGGGACTCGCCGGCGCCGTCCCCGGGACCCGAGTCAA
>NW_007731103.1:85238-106740 GCF_000696425.1 Galeopterus variegatus | reverse complement strand
CTCGGACCCCGGCGCCCTCGGACCCCAGCGTCCTGCGCAGGCGTCAGCAGGAGGGGCGCAGTCGCCACTCCGGGTGGAGCAAATGCTGCCCCTGGCAATTTATGACTCACCGCGGCATGTGTGCAACTGGCTTACGATGGATAAACACCTGAAACCTGTTTCCTGCACCCAGTCTACAAGGTGCAGTCTAGTCTAGACTCTTAGCTGGGCCTTGGAGGCCCCCGGCGGGCCGGCTCAGCTTGGCCTCCCCAGCCCCAGGGCGGGCCCGACCCTGCGTCTGTGCCCTCCGACTAGCCCCTAGAGCCTACCACGCTGCCCCCTCTTCTGGCATCTGTAAAGCTTGGATCTGGCCGCCAGCTGCGCCGAGCCGAGCTCAGGGCCCCTCACTGCTCCTCAAGCCCCCTGCAGGGTGTCAGTTTGGATCTTCATTCCCTGCATCGTCAGACCGGGGGCTTCCCAGGGCCTGCCCGTTCTGCTCATCTGCTGAGCACCCAGTAAGGGCAAGTGACCAATGAATGACAAGAGAGATGAAGAGCAAGCCCCGAGGAGCTAGGGGGTCAGAGGTGAAGCTCGTGGTCAGAGCAGGGAGAGCTCTGAATCTCTTAAGCTCAGAGAGGAAATTACCTTGTGGATGGCATGTATTTTAGGCAGCTCACATGAGAGGGCATATCAGTTACCAGAATGTGAATTTGGAGTTGACAAGTGTAATGCAATGATTTGGAATGATTCTGTATTCTCTCAGCAGTTTTATTGAAAGACTGGACCCAATGGACAGCAATCAAAAGATAACTGTTTTCTCTTTCTCTTTGTCCCTTCAGGCACCTCTCTGTCTCTGGCTTTATCCTTCTCTCCTGGATTAATTACTCACTGCAATGAGTTTTTTCAACAATGGGTGTGTTTCTGGTGGGCAGACTGTGTAGACCCTCCTGAATTGTTCTTGGCCTTCCAGGACTCAGCTAAAACGGAGGCTGAAAGCCCTCCAACTTAACAACCTGTTTGTTACACTGGCATTTCCCAGTGGGACCTGGGAAATCAACATAAGAAATGCTGCTCACTGGAGTTCCTCTTGGGAGAGTCACATATACACAATCCTATTAAAGGTTCTGAAAAGTCCTTCAGATTACAAGCTGTTAAACTTTATTTAGCCTAGTATTCCCAAAGTATTTGACCACAGAACCCTTTCCCCAAACACTTTTCTATTGGTGTACTCAGGTCAGCTGAGGCTAAAGAAATGAGAATGTATGATAGGGACAGAGTGAAGTCTCCTGGAAACTGAGGCAAAATGTGGCTGGCTCTCAGGATGGATGGAGCAGGAAGTTAACTGTCAGGACTCAGCTCCTCATTCCTGCTTCTCTCCCTGCTGAACTGCCTCCTCTGCCTCTCTGGATGAAGTGCAGAACACAGCACCTTCCCCCCAGCATCCAGGGTTGCCGGGCATGGGTCTCACCAACCCAGAGAAACTGCCTTGACCCTTACCCTGTCCCAATTCCAAACTCCTTGGAGAGAGAATCCAACTATATCTATCTTTTTCTTCCCTCTTCACACACACACACACACACACACCAGGCCCACACCTCATCCCCCACCTGGGTTAGTGTGATTGCGGATGGGGTGTGGAAGGTAGTGTGTCTGGGGGAGTGTTACCAGAAAAAGGAAGGTTGTTGGTTTGTGAACTGGATGGGACACCCACAAAGACAGACGTCCAGCACGTGACCTGTCCACATCCTGCGCAACATTGCTACCCCAGGCTGCACTGCCTTTTCTGTTCCTCGATCACACCAAACTCATGTATGCCTCAAGGCTTTTATACTTGCTGTTCCCTATACTTGGAATGTTCCTCTCCTAAATCTTCCCCAAGGCATATTAGGGTGGTGAGATTATGTTTGATTTTTCATCTCTCTCTTTTTTAATTTTTATTTATAATGTCATTAAATTACTCTCATAAATTGGGCCGGCCCGGTGGAGCACTGGATAGTGCGCCGCTTGGGAAGCGCGGCGGCGCTCCCGTCCGAGGGTTCGGATCCCACATACAGACCGGTTCCCGCTCACTGGCTGAGCGAGGCGCGGGAGCAGCATCGAGGGTTGCGATCCCGTTGCCGGTCCCCGGTCCGGTACGGGGGCAACACTGAGGGTTGCGATCCGTTGCCGGACATGGAAAAAGACAAAAGACAAAAAAAAAAAAAAAAAATTACTCTCATAAATTAAATATATGAGAATGTTGAAAATAGGGCATCTAAAACTTCATACCCCACCTGAGGTCGAATCCGTGCCTAGAACATTGTAACCATTATTTCCCTTGACCTGGACATGCTAGTTACTACAGCCAGCAAAAAATGTTTTATGGACAGTGAGATCACAGCAAAACCTGGCAGAATGCTGCCTCCCAGATCCTTTGCCTGAACTTATTTGAGAGTTCATCATATCACATCCCAGCTTTTCAGAGAACGGTAGCTCAAATATTTATTGGTCACTGTTGTGGGTTGAATTGTGTCTCCCAAAAGGCTGTGTTGAAGTCCTAACCTCTGGTACCTGTGAATATGATCTTATTTGGAAATAGGCTCCTTGCAGATGTAATCAACTTAAGATGAGATCATACTGGATTAGGGTGGGCGCTAAATCCAATAACTAGTGTCCTTATAAGGAAAGAGAGAATTGGACACAGAGGCATAGAGAAGACACAGAAAGGGAAGAAGACCCTGTGAAGACACAAGTAAAAACTGGAGCGAAGCAGCTGTAAGCCAAGGAACGTCAGGATTGTGGCAACCAGTACATGCTAGAGCCTTCAGAGAAAGCTCGGCCTGGCTGACACCTTGATTTTGGACTGCTAGCCTCCAGAACTGTGAGAGAATAAATTTCTCTTGGTTTAAGCCATCCAGTTTGTGGCACTTTGTTACAGCAGCCCTTGGGGTGAACACAGCCCCCTACTGAGTGCCAGGCACTGTTCTAGTCACAGGAGATTCAGGGTGAACAGAGTAGACAGGATCCCTGCTCTTGTAGTGGGGGAAGTCAGACAACAAACATTTAAATAAAGAACAAGAAAACCACAGTTCAAGAAGAGGGCTCCGAAGACAATGCAGTAAGTGGTGAGAGAGGGAAAAACTGGCGTGGGGGGTGGAGAGCAGGGTGATTTGGAAAGGAACAGGGGACATGTGAGTTGAGACCTACATAAAAAAGAAGACTGAAAGTGCACGTACAATTTCATCTATTTAAAACTTAGTATCTCATAAAATCATCTCTACTTTGGAACAGAAAGATAAATATCCTCCACTATGCAGGGGTCATTAGTTTTACTTTTGCATTTCTATATGGGGTTAGAGTAATGTTTTATGTCTGTCCTCTCTGTCGGACTGGAATTCTTTGAGGGCAGCAGCTGTATGTGATAGGTCTTCAGGCCTCAGTGCCGAGGTCTGAGCTGGACACGCAGGAGGAGGCTAGAGCGTGGGGTCTGCCTGGGGTTAAAAAGACTCAAGCCCTTACCTACTCTGCGACTCTGGAAGGTCCTTAATTCTCTGAAGTTGTTTCCTCATCTGTAAAATGGAGATCACAGTAATACTTAAACCATAGGGTTGTCGTGAGGATTAAATAAGACAATGTGTATAACGCTGTATATCCAGATGGGGAAGACCAGGAAGAATTTAGTATTGTCCTTAGTGTCTGACTTTTTACAGGAATGTATTTGTGTATTATCTGTAGAATTTTAAAAAGTTTTTAATTGTAGTAAAATATATATAATATTTGTCATCTTCACCATTTTTAAGCGTACAGTTCAGTGGCATTAAGTACACTCACATTGCTGTGCAACCATTGCCACTGTCTGTCTCCAGAACTCTTTTCACTTGGCAAAACTGAAACTTTACACCCACTAAATGATAAATCCCCACTCCTCACCACCCCACCCCACCCCCAGCTCCTGGCAACCATTATTCTACTTTCTGTCCCTGTGATTTTTATTTTTTTTTTCAAAAAGATGACCGGTAAGGGGATCTTAATCCTTGACTTGGTGTTGTCAGCACCACGCTCTCCCAAGTGAGCCATGGGCTGGCTCTCTGTCCCTGTGATTTTTGACTACGCTAGGTGCCTTATGTGGACCGGATCTTAATCCTTGACTTGGTGTTGTCAGCACCACGCTCTCCCAAGTGAGCCATGGGCTGGCCCTCTGTCCCTGTGATTTTTGACTACGCTAGGTGCCTTATGTGGACCAAAATCAAGGCTGTCGAGGCAGAAGTAATTTCATAAAAGTTTATTGAAAGCCAGGCTTGAGGATTGACTGGGGACACACAAGCCAACAGAGCTGGAAAGTGTTCCAAAGTCTGCTACAAGCAGAGGCATTTTATAGGGGAGTTTCCGCAGGGAGGGGGAAAGCTCCAAGCACAGTTGTCCTTTTCTCACAGAATATAAGAATCACAATCACTGATGCTGATTACAACACGGGAGCAGAAGCATCTGCGTTCAACCTGGAGGAGAAGCTTCAGGCTTCAGCTCTTCTGAACAATGTCTGAGTGATTTGTACAAAACAAACAAGTTATACACTAATTAATAAATCAGCAGTTCTAACCCTATACATTGTTTATCTTAAGAACAAGATGTTAACACCAAGTTCATGAGACTTACCCCAAGGCAGTGAGTTTTGGAAAAACCTGCCTCATTTTGATTATTTCCATCATCACTCATATAAATGGAATCACACACCATTTGTCTTTTAGTGACTGGCTTGTTTCACTCAGCATCATGTCCTCAAGGTTCACCCATGTTGTAGCACGTGTGAAAATTTCCTTCCTTAGAGGGCTGATGTTCCATTGTATGTTTGCACCACATTTTGCGTATCCATTTATCTGTCTATGGACATTTGGATCACTTCCACGTTTTAACTACTGTGAATAATGCTGTTATGAGCACAAGCTACAGATACCTATTTGAGTCCCTGCTTTCAATTCATTTGGGTATACACCCAGAAGTGGAATTGCTAGATCATATGGTAATTCTGTGTTTAATTTTTATATTTTTTATTAGCATATTCATTGTTACAAGTCATACTTATTCTTTATGCCCCTTGTCCAATCTCCCCTTCCCCCCTCTCATAACCATGTTCCTTCCATCTGATAGATGAACTGCTCCTCTGTTGGTTTGTTGCCCAGAGATCTGTCCAGTACTGAGGCAGGTGTGATCAAGTCCTCCCCTATTATCACAAAGCAGATGCTTCTTCTGTTAACTCTGGAGTGTGCTTTGTGGCAAGAGAGAGGACCTCTTCTTTTTTTTTTTTTTTTTTTTGGTCCCCACTGGTGCCTCTCCTTGTGTCAATGAAGTTGAGAGTCTGTTGTGCCACCTGCACAGTGCCTGTGACTGCTGCTGTAGAGACTAGCCACTTTTGCGGCAGCCATGGCCGTTGCAGTGGCCGTGGTGGACTACCTGTGTGAAAATGGTAATTTTGGTGTGCTCTTTACATGGTTGCAGCTGGGTTTGGCTTCCCCCGGCTCCATGCCTCATTCTAAGATGTTGTTGTGGAGGAGTTAGGTGGAAGAAGGAAAAGAGGGAGGGAAAATAGGGTGGGAAGAGGGAGAAGGAAGGGGAGTGTGATCGAGGCCTTTTGCCCCCCTCATTCCGGCAGTGGAGACCATGGGGCTTCCAGCAGGGGCTGGGTCATCACTGAGCTGCATACAGATGTCAGTGGGGTGTGGCTGAAGCCCTCGTTCCCCCACTGCCCCAGCTTGGGAGCCCGGGGCACTTCCTGCAGCAGCTCGGCGGTCAGTGGTCGTCACTGGGCTGGTCGTGGGTGTCAGGGGGGCATGGCTGAGGCCCTTGGCCCTCTCCCCTCCCCACTGGTTTCTGGTCTTTTTCGGTTTTATCGGTGTTCTTTGGTGGTGTTGGACCTTTACGAGTTAATATCAAACTTTGTCTCTGATCTGTGGGTATTTCATATTTTCTTTCAGTTCTGTGTTGGATTATTCACTGTTCCCACCACTTAAACTCTGCACTGGAGCTAATTTGTTGTCCTTTGCTTACTTCTAAATGGGGGAACTTCCTGTGGATCAGCACTTGAGTCCTGTGGTTGAGCTAAATTGTTGCTTTGCTGCTGATTCTCTGAGGAAGGCTTTTGTGCATCTCAGGTTTTAATTATTGACTTTGTGGGTACTTCCGGGTCCTGTGAGATCTGGTACCTGGGTTGTGTAGAAACTCTGGTCTGGGCCTGAGTCTTTTCAGCAAACTGCACCCCCTGCAGTTCTGTATTCCTGACCAGTCTCCACTGAGTGGTCCTGTGCTGATTGGGGGCAGATCAGCTGTCCTTGCTGTGTCCCAGTGTTCTCCTAGTCTTTCCTTCTCCCCCACCACCCATGCTCCAAACACTTCCCATAGGATGGGCTGTGTGCTGGTCCCTTGCAATGACTCACCAGCCTCTGAGTGGCTCCTTTTTTCACTTGGTTGTGTCTCCTTGCTCCTATGTGGGTCCACGGGAACATTGTTAGTGGTCTTGCTAGCCTGGGGGCCACCAAGGCCCTCTTCTCCCCTGCCACCTCCAAGCAACTCCATCCGAAGGGCACAGCTGTGGCTTTTACCAGCTCCTGCTCTGTGCGCTCAGCAGCTCCAGCCTGGAAGTGACCAGGGCTCAAAATGGTCAAAGCGGTTTTTTCTTTCTCTCATTGTGGGTTCTCCCACCTTCATGCACTCTGTAGGTCTCCCCTCCTCTTCCCCTGAGCTCCAGCGGCCCCAGCTTGGCTGTCGTTGCTTTTTTATAGTTGTAAAATTGGTTGATTTGTGGGAGAGAGTGATGCTGTGGACCATCTATTCTGCCATCTTGACCAGAAGCCCCTGTGTTTAATTTTTTGAAGATCTGCTATACTGTTTTCCACAGTGACTGTACCATTTTATATTCCCATCAACAGGACACAAGGGTTCTGATTTCTGTACATCTTCACCAACACTTGTTATTTTCTGTTTTTTCTTTTTTTATAGTAGCCATCCTGATGAGTGTGAAGTGATATCTCATTGTGGTTTTAATTTGCATTTCTCTGATGATTTGTGATGTTAAGCATCTTTTCATATGCTTGTTGGCCATTTCTATATCATCTCACTAAAAAAACACAAAAACCATGATTTGCTGTATGACCTTGGACAAATCCCATTCCTGCACCAGACTTTAGCAACACCTTGGGTCCACTGAAGGGTTTAACTAGAGTATCTGTGAGGTCTTGTACTGCTAAGAAGCTTCAATTGTTTGAGTGTATTTTAATCATTTACTGGGGTATCAAGCTTAGCACCTAGCAGAGTGTTTAGAATGCAGTAGGTGCTTGATGTTTGTGAAGGAACACACAATGAGGGAATACATGAATGTGTTTGAGCAAACACAGGACAACCCTTAATCACATCATCTGATGAAAAGCCAAGAGGGAGCTGAAGATCCTTAGCCTGTAATCTCTTCAGGCCATGCCTGAAAACAATATAATAGCCAGTGAAATTTGGCAGCATTTGTAGAGCACTGTTTGGGGTCCTGGGGGTGAGGGCAGGTGCAGAGGTTGCATCTAAGAAGTCAATTATTTTACACTCTCATTATGAAAATGCAGTGGAAGTGAGTGTGGCAAAGGTGGTAGGCAGCAGGGAGACATCAGGGGTGGGAGGTGGGGAAGACTCTGCAATGTCCTGCACAATCCGTCCCCTTCCTACCACCCCAAGATCACCTCCTGATGGATCCTGCCTGCACTCGTGTCTCCAGTCCCACCACACATCCCACACACTCCCAAACCCTAAGTGTGAAGCAGGTGGCCTGTGGGCACTGCTCCGGGTGAAGGTGCACGTGCTGGCCTCTGAGTCAGGCTGTCATGTTTCTCTCCTTCTCTGACAGGGTGTGGATGGAGGCCAGGCACACAACCACCTTGCTGAGACCTCAGCCAGGCCTCTGTTCAGGCCACCATTTGCAGAGTCTGTGACCTCATAGCCCTCCACATACCTCCTCTTTCCACCTGCCCACAGGTGTGGTTCCAGAACTGCTTAGATAGGGCCTAGAGCTGAGGATCGGGGAGCCCTGCCTCACCCCTTCCTCCAGACTCTTCCTGCCCTGCCCCCTCCTCACCTCATTGTCTCCAGCCTTCACGTCTCAATTCCTGATACCGAGTCCAGTACCTGCACCTTGTTCTGCCTTCATCTTCAGAACGTTTTCAATATCCCAAACTGAAGCTCTTACACCCATCAGACAATAACTCCTCATCTCTCCCTGACCCCAGCCCCTGGCAACCACCATTCTGCTTTCTGTCTCTAGGAGTCTGACTACTCCAAGTACATCAAATAAGTAGAATATTTGTTATTATGTCTGTGGCTTATTTCATTTAGCATAACGTCTTCAAGGTTTATCTGTGTTGTAGCATGTGGAAGAATTTTCTTCGCTTTCTGTCTCTAGGAGTCTGACTACTCCAAGTACATCAAATAAGTAGAATATTTGTTATTTTGTCTGTGGCTTATTTCATTTAGCATAACGTCTTCAAGGTTTATCTGTGTTGTAGCATGTGGAAGAATTTTCTTCTTTTTAAAGGCTGAGTAATACCCCATGTACCACATCCAGCAATGGACGTGTGTGTTGTTTCCACGTTTTTGGCTCTTATGAATAATGCTGCTATGAACGTTGGTGTGCAAGCATCTGTTCAAGTCCCCGCTCTCAATGCTCGTTTTTGTTTTGTTGGCAGCTGGCCAGCACAGGGATGGAATCCTTGACCTCGGTGTTATCAGCGCCACGCTCTACCAAGTGAGCTAAACGGCCAGTCCTCCCTGCTTTCAATTCTATGGGGCATAGACTCACAAGTGAAATTGCTGGATCATATGGTAATTCTACGTCTAATTTTTTTAGGAAACATCATACTGTTTCTCACTTGTTAAATTTGCTTTGAATTCATTACAAATGTAATTCATGCTTATTTTAACATATCATATGAAGGTGTATGAAGGAAAGGTTTAAATCACACACCCATTGGTGATGAATGTTCTCCATTTGGTTTCTAGCCTGTCTGTACAGAGACATACAAGCAGAGGTGGTTTTAGTTTGGGTTCTTTTTCTTTCTCTTCTTTTTCTCCTATTATCAAAAATGAAATAGAAACTCAAAAGCACTTCAACATCACTCCCCATAAAGTCTCTATGAGGAATGTATTTTATTGAAATTATTTCACAGCTGGTTATTAAACTAGATCAAATTAACATTCATCTGGTGGGGGAACAATGACTAGAAAGAAAAAAAAATAGAGGAAAAAAATCAGAACCCAGAATAGTCTTCCAGGTCATTCGTCATTCATGCATTACCCGGAAAATGGTAAATAAATTTTAAACGAGGCTGGTAGAGAACAAAGGTCCACGTTTTATTCCCATAAAAGTAGAGATGAGATTTGTCATTCAAATTATGAAATGAAATCTCACCTGACCCATAGTCCAGAAAAAAATGCCAGGAAAAGTAAGAATAGGTCTTACATTTAGCAGAAGGATGGCACGTGACCAGTGCACTGAAACCCTCTTGATTTCTTATTTGAATTCACCAGCATCCGGCCTACTGTGCGGACGACCTCTCCCCACCTCTGGGAAGACAGTCTCTAGGACCCCCAACCCCACCCCTTATTCCATCTACACTTGTCCCTCATTTCTGCCTCCCAGTAACACCGGGCTGAAGCAAACCCCTGATGAATGTTGCCACCGGTGGGGTAAGGAATCTCTGTGATTACCAGGAGAGTTTTGTTTGTTTTTCTAAAAGCTCTCTTCAGGGATAATGAGATAGGGTATGTTATTTAAAATCTATAATTATATCTGCATTAAATGTATTGATAATTTCTTTTAGACCATGCTACGATGAAGGAAAACTGCAGCCATCATTCCTTAATTAGAAAAAATAGGTTGCTGGGGTATATGAGTATCAGATTTTTATACATGCTATGGTAGATAATTGTTTAATATCTGCCACATTAGAATTCTGCCTGTACACACCTATAATAGGTTAGATTTTTTTTTAGTGTGGACATGTGATCTGCAAGTCTCAATATGTTTATATTTGGTTTTTGTACAATATCCTTTCCTTTATTCTGTAATGTCTGAAAAACTGACTCCTCTCATTTTCTAAGAAGAGGCCTAACTCCTTCAATCTGGTGTTTAGTTCTCCCCACTAAGATTTTCTACCTTTGTTCTTAGCTATTTTATTCATTTGTTCAAAAAGTGCCAGGCACGGTTTAGAACACTGGAGCTATAGCAATAAATAAGCCAGACTAAGCCCCTTCGTTGGGAAGTTTATGTTCTAGTTTTGGTTTTCTAGCCTAGTTGGCTGGCTAACATCTTCCACTCTACTCTTTAGAAGACTAATATAACTTGAGTTTATACTTCCTGTGGCGAAAAGCAGGCAAACTCTTTTGACCTCAGACAGCAGTCCTAGTTATCAGCAAATAATCTCTGTCTAGAGGCTTCTCACACACCAGTGTCAGAAACCGACTGTTCTGTTTCATATGCAGTTTGTGTTTCTTTGGTCTGGTTTCTTTGGATTTTTTGCCAATTCCAACTGTTACTGTAAAGCTAGGACTAGGACTCACAGACCCCTTGAGCCCATTGTACAGACTGGGTCACAAACCCTCCACACGCAAGTCTACAAGCTAGGTAATAGGAAAAGGTCCCGGGAGCCGTGGGTAAAAAATTAATAGGTTTTATTCAGAGCTAGGAGCAGCCACCCTAGTGGCTTCTTGGAGCGTCCTGAGAAGCACCATGTGTCAGAGTCATTAGTCCTTTATACTTAGGTCCATAACCCAGGACACCTGGGTGTCCATATGCAGTTACATTAAGTAGTAACCAAGGAACACCTGAGGGTATTTTCAGCAACTGCTTGGTAAGATTCTGAACATCTGAGGGGCCCTGACCATGTTCCTATATTTTCCCAACAGTTATCCAGCTGAAGATTGCTCCTCACATTCCTCTCTGGGTGACACCCAGGACACAAGATCGTATCCCACAGATCCTCCTAGGGCTGGCAGATGCAGGAATGACAGAAGATATGTCCACTGTGGAAGGTCGCTGGTTTCTCAGATCATCCACTGCAGCTTTTCCCTACCTGGAGGTCCATCACAGCCACCACAGTCACCACTAAGTGATGAATGCTAGTGCTGGCCATGGAGCAAACCCGGCTCTGCAGAGCAAGGACCAAGTAAGAAGTGGGCAATCCCCTCTGCCCTCACTGCTCTTCTGGAAAACTAGCAGGCTGTCCAGTTGCAGAACTCCACGCTGGCAGCAGTTTTACCTTGAGCCCCTAGGTGCCAGCCTAAGAATTCTATATTTTCATATTCAATTGCTTTAACAATTATAAGACTTTAAGATTTTTCTCTTTTTAAAATCAGTTTCAAAACAGACTGTGCATTTGTTTTCAAGGAATTTTCCAATTTTATGTAAACCATAAAATGTGTTGGCACAGAGGTGTTTATATTATTTTTATTTTTTTAAATGTCTGTAAGGTCTATAGTGGTGCCCCTTTTAAAGTTGTATTACAGGGTGCAAAGCCTGCATCCTGGACACGCTGGTGGCTCAGCATCTGCACCGCACTGAGGAGCTCTGGTGGCTGGTGAGGGAGGGGGTGATGCAGCAGCCCTAGAGCCCTGGGCCCAGAGGAGAGGGAGCCGGCGACAGGCGCCTGCACAAGTCTAGGAGTGAGAATGTGGAGGTCTGAGCCGGTGCAGTTTGAACATATCCCACAGGAGAATGCCTTGGAGTTCAAGGAAAAGGAAGATTTGGCCCTGGGTCATGAAGTAGGATATGTCTTTCTCAAACCCCAAAGCATTCAGAGCTGGGATGACTTAGGGTCCATAGAGTGGGGCTAGGCAAGCCTCAGCCTCCGGACAGAGGCCCCTGGCTCCTGGGAGAACCACCTGGGGCCAGGCTAGTAGTGATAGGGCCGCCGTGTATGGTGAGTGTGCCAAGAGCTTCTGACACTTGTACAAACCCTACAAGTGCAGGGTCTGTGGCAACGGCTTTGGGAATAGGCCTGCATATTTCAAACACCAGTGAACTCATAGTGGTGAGAAGCCCCACAGAGCCTGGCCACCAGCCCAGGGGTCCCCAAAGATTCTTGTCCCTGGATCCCTGCTGGTGAGTGGCTCACTATTTGCAGTGAATGTGACAAGAGCTTCTGGCAGAGTTCTGACCTGGTGAAACACCAGGGGACACACACGGGTGAGATACCCTACAAGTGTGGCATCTGTGTCAAGGGCTTTGGCGACAGGTCTGCCACATAAAGCACCAGAAGATGTGCCATGGGGGAGCAGCCCCCCGATCAGTGGTTCCCCAATGACAGCCATCATGGGCAGCCATGGCAGCCTCACAGGGACCCAAGGCCCAGGACAAGCCATATATCTGCACTGATTGTGGCAAAAGGTTTGTGCTCACCTGCAGCCTCCTGAGCCACCAGCGCAGTCATCTGGGGCCCAAGCCCTCTGGCTGTGACATTCAGTGATTCTGGTCTATCTCCATTATTTTCTTTCTTCTACTCTCTTTGGGTTTGCTTTGCTGTTTTTTTTGTCAGCTTCTTGAGATAGAAATTAAGATATTTAATTTTCAGCTTCTTTTCTCTATGACATATGCATTTAGAGATAGAGGTTTCCGTCTAAGCACAGCTAGAATTACATTCTACAAGTTTTTTAAATAATAAATTGCTCACATTTAAGATCATACTATCCAAGACACTGTATTTAAAACTTTATAAGCATTCTCTATTTGTATATTTATTTTTATTAAATATAATTTACATATAGTAAAATACACAAATCTTAAAGGTACAGCTCAGTCACCTTTTGCCAATTATACATCTATATAATCACCAAATCCAGATATAGAATGTCTTTATGACCCCAGAAAGTTTTCTCAGGCTTCTTCACAGTTAAAACCCACGTTCATAGGTAACACTCTTCTGACTTCTATGACCATTGATTAGTATGTGTCTGTTCTTGAACTTCATAAAATCAAACCCAACAGTAATCCAACAGGATGCACACTTTTGTGTCTGGATTTTTTTTTTTTTTCCTTTTTGTCTTTTTTCATGTCCAGCAACGGATCGCAACCCTCAGTGTCACGCCCGTACCGGACTGGGACCGGCAACGGGATCGCAACCCTCAGTGCTGCACCCGCACCTCGCTCAGCCAGTGAGCGGGAACCGGTCTGTATGTGGGATCCGAACCCTCGGCGGGAGCACCGCCGTGCACTCCCAAGCGGCACACTGTAGCAGTGCGCCACCGGGCCGGCCCGTGTCTGGATTTTTTGCTTAACTTAATTTTTTTTTATAATCATCTGTATTGCTGCATGTAGGAGAATTGTGTTTTTTAAATTGCTATGTAATGTTCCATTGTACGGATATACTACAATTTGCTGACCCATTCTCCTGAAGATGAAAATTTGTATTTTTTTCTTAGTTTTGGGCTATTATTATTTTTGGTTATTTCATTATGAATAAAACTGCTAAGGAAATTCTTATACATATTGTTAGGTGCACATATGCTCTCTTGGTCTTGTACATGATTATTAGATTAAGGAATTTCCCTTCTTATATTAGTTACTGAATTTGATTAAATGCTTTTTCTGAACCCATGGAGGTGATCATATGGTTTCCTCCTTTATCCTATTAAAGGTGATTTTTATCCTGTTGTGGTGATTGATTGATGGATGTAAATGATTAACCCTGCATGCCTAGGATAAAACTCAGTTGATCATCAGATATTATCCTTTAATTAGTGGATTCAATTTGCTAATGTTTTGTTTGCCTTTACATTCACGAGAAATATTGGTCTGAAATTTTCTGCTCTTGTGATTTTTTTCCTAGTCAGTTTTTGAAATCAGGATTATGCTGGCATCTTAAATAGGTTGAGAAGTTTTCTTTTTCCTCTATGCTTTGAAAGAATTTGAATATGGCTGGTATTGCTTCTTCCTTCGATGTTTTGTAGAATTTACCAGTGAAACCATCTGTGCCTAGAGTTCTTTATGGGAAGATTCTTGGTATTGATTTAACTTTGCTAATGCATATGACTATTCAGACATTTTGTTTATTCTTATGCTAGGTTTAGTTTGAATATGTTATAGTTTCCTTATTTGTTCAGTTAAAAAATATTCTATTTTCCACTGTGATTTTCTCTTTGATTCATTGATTATTTAGAAGTATCTTGTTTAATTTTTAAATAGTTGGGGATTTTCTAGTTTACTTGTTATTGACTTCTTATTTAATTACATTGTGGTAAGAGAACATAAGTTGTATGATTTAAATCCTGAGAAATGTGTTGAGTCTTGCTTTATGGCCCAGCATGTAATTTAACTTGGTTCCATGTGTGCTTGAAAAGAAGACGTATTCTGTAGTTATTGGGTATAATATTCTGTAAACGTCATTTATACTGAAAGGATTGACAGTATTTTCAGAACTTCTGTACCTTTACTAATTTTTTTGTCTAGCTATTCTATGAGTTACTGCAAGGAGGGTTAAAATCTCCAATTGTGCTTGTTGGTTTGTCTATTTCTTCTTTTGTTTCTGCAAATACTGTTCCATGTACTTTGAAGCTTTGCTATTAGGCACATACACATTTATAATTATGTCTTCCCAATGAATTCACCATTTTGATATTATAAAATTTTCCTGTTTATTTTTTACTATTTATTTTTAATAGTTATCCTTGTCTTGAAGTCTTTTGTGCCTGGCGTAAATATAACCACACCAGCTTTCTAGTGCTCACTGTTTGTATGATATATCCCTTTCCATCTTTTTACTTTCTTTTTTTTCCCCCACCTTTTTATTTTCAGCCTATCTGTGTTCTTATATTTAAAGTGTGTCTCATATACATAAAGTTGGGTCATTGTTTAAAAACAAGTCAGATAATCCCTATCTTTAATTGTAGTTGTCCTTTTGTATTTAATGTAACAACTGATACATTTGAATATGCTGTATTGCTCTTTGTTTTCTCTTAGCTCCATCTGGTGTTTGTTCCCTTTTTCTCCTTTTCTACCACTAAAAAAATTAAGCAAAGGGAGAATTGACAATTTTTCAATCATAATTGGAGGTTTTAATACCCTTCCCTCAGCAACCAATAGAACTAGACAAAAAATCAACAAAGACATGGAAGATCTGAAAAATACTATCAAACCTTGACTTTGACATTTGTAGGACACTACACCACAAAATGGCCAACTACATTCTTTTCAAGTATATTTGATGTACCATATGATAGGCTCTAAAATTAAAAGGACTGAAATATATAAAGTATATTCTGTGATCACAATGGAATGAAATTAGAGCTCAATAACAATAAGATAACTACAAAAAGAAACACAAAATATTTGGAAATTAAACAACATACTTCCATATAATCCATGGGGCAAAGAAGAAAACACAAGAGAAGTTGGAAAATACATTAATCTAATTATTAAAAAATGCAACACATTAAGTTTTGTAAGATGCAGCTAAAGCTCTGCTAAGAGGAAAATTCATAGCTTTAAATGTTTATATTAGAAGAAAAACCTAAAACCAATGATCTGTGTTCCTGCCTCAAAAAATTGGAAAAAGAAGTATAAATTAAACTTAAAGTAAGTAGAAGAAAGGAGATCATAAAAACAAGTACAGTAATTGATTAAAACATAGATAAACAAGAGAGAAGATCAATAAAATCAAAAGCTGGTTCTTTGAAAATATCAATAAAATTGATAAGTTTTAGCTAAAGTGACCAATAAAAAAAGGGAGAAGATATAAAAATATTAATATCAGAAATGAAAGAGGGACATCACTATAGTCTCTACAGATGTCAAAAGGATAATAAGGGAATAAAATATCATGAACAACTTTATGAAAAAAAATTTTACAACCTAGATGAAATGGACAAATTTCTCCAAAGACAAAAAACTACCAAAACTGGCCCAAGAAGAAACAGAAAATTTGAATATCCCTATATTAATTTCAAAATTGGAATTTGTAATTTAAAACTTCCCATAAAAGAAACTCTAGGCCCAAAAGTCTTAAGTCATGGATTCTATGAAACATTTAAAAAAGAAAATGCCAATACCATGCAAACTCTTTGTAAAAATAGAGACTTACAGAACACTCCCAATTCATTTTATGATGCCAGTATTACCTTAATACCAAAAACAGATGAAGATAGTATAGGAAAAGAAAACTACAAACTTTTTTTTTTGCATCATAAGCATAGATGCAAATTTAAGTAAAATTAAATGTATGTATGTATGTATCTCTAACATTCTTTCTGTAAATATGTATTGTAAGATATCTGAAATAATGTTTATCTAATATTAATAATGACTATTTCTGGTTGATGATTTTTTATTTTTTTTAATTTTATTTATTTATTTTTTTTAAAAGATGACCGGTAAGGGGATCTTAACCCTTGGCTTGGTGTTGTCAGCACCACACTCACCCAGTGAGCGAACCGGCCATCCCTATATGGGATCCGAACCTGGGGCCTTGGTGTTATCAGCACCGCACTCTCCTGAGTGAGCCACGGGCCGGCCCTGGTTGATGATTTTTTTAAAAATTATTGTACTTTTTTTCATTGTTTGAATTATTTTTAACAAACATTACTCAGTGAAATAATTTTTCTTTAAAAAACAAAAATTAGCCGGACACGAAAAAAGACAAAATAAATAAATAAATAAATAAATAAAATAAAAATAAAAAACAAAAATTATGCCAATTTATTAGATCTAGGTGATAAGAATGGGAGATATTTTTCTTTTTCTTTTACTTTTCTGCATTTTTAAAACAAAAATAAATATTAGTTGTTGGTTTGGGGTACACAGTCTTTAAAAGTTTAGGTGATTTCTTTCTACTCCTATTTTATCCAGTGTTTTCTATTAGGAATATATACTGAACTGCATTGAATGTCTTCCTAGCATCTATAAATATGATTACATGATTTTTATTTATTTATTTTGGCAGCTGGTCAGTAAGGGGATCCAAACCCTTGACCTTGGTGTTACAAAGCTGTGCTCTAACTGACTGAGCCAACCAGCCAGCCCCGATTACGTGATTTTTAAATTTTCCTGATATTGAGCCACACGTGCATTCCTGGTGGAACCAGTTTATTGCACAGATGTCTACTTTTCCTACTGCCTTCAGAGCCCACCCTCTGGGTGTGTTCTTCCTCTCCTAGATGAAATTGTGGGCAACTTTCACAGCTTTTGCAATCATTTTTAGTCTAAGAACAGTTTCATTTTAGTTATCAAAAAGCCCTATTCAATTCAATATTAAAACTCCAATCTTTTTTTTCAAATTTTTTTTTCATTTTTATCCTTTTTTGAGACCAGCCGCACCGCGCTCAGCCAGTGAGTGCTGTGAGCGCACCGGTCATCCCTATATAGGATCCGAACCCGCGTTGGGAGCGCTGCTGCGCTCCCAGCGCTGCACTCTCCCGAGTGCGCCATGGGCTCGGCCCAAAACTCCAGTCTTTTATCTAATTTAAATTTCTTTTCTCCTTTAGCTCTGCCTTTGGCTGGGAAATCTGCAATGGGGACAGTGGCTTTACCTCTTCGGTGCCGTTTTGGGGACTGTATCAGTCAGGGTTCTCCAGAGAAACAGAATCAATACGATATATATACACACGAGGAGGAGCTGCTTTTAATGTCCTTTACACCGGCACAAATTCTTCTGGTCATGGGAGATTATTCTTTCTATACCTGTCAGGTTTGTTAGTGTTATATTTTAATGTTTACATCTATTTTCCTTTTGGTGGCAGGCCAGTAAGGGCATCCTACGTCTATTTTCGAAGTAAAATTTCTCATTTATTTTTTCTGCTTGCTTTACCAGACATGGATACTAAGGTATTTCTAGCTTTACGAAATGACTTAGGGACTCTTCTCTCTAGTCTTTTATAGTTTGAATAACAGAGAATTGTTTATTTGGGGAAGTTTCATAAAACTTAGCTATAAAGCAATCTTGGCACAGTGCTTTATAAAGGGAGAAATCTTTAACAAGTTTTCCAAGTTTTTCTTTCATTGCTGAACCATTGAGGTTTCTACCTCTTTCTGGGTCTTATTTGGCAATATAAATGTTGTTAGAGAACCATCCGATTTTCTTTCTAGACTTTCAAATTTATTGCCATAAAGTACCACACTATGTTCTTGTGTTCGTTTCCTAGGCCACCCATAACAAATTACCACACACTGGGTGGCTTAAAACAGCAGAAATTCATTCTCTCACCGTTCTGGAGGCCAGAAGCCCAAAATCAAAATGTTGCCAAGATTGGCTCCTCCTGGAGGCTCTGAGGGAGGGTCCATTCCCTGCGTCTCTCCCGGCTCCCGGTGGCTCCAGCAGTCCTTGGTGCTGTGAGTCTGCAGACACGTCACTATAGTCTCTGCCTCTGTTTTCACCCAGCCTTCCGCTCTGTGTGTCTGCAGTCTCCCTCTTTGCTCTTACAAGGACACCAGTCTTCAGATTTAGGGCCCTCCCGAAATCGGGGATGGTCTCATCTCAAGATCCTTAATTTATCTGCAAAGACCCTACTTCCATAAAGGTCACATTCATAGGCACTGGAGATTAGGACTTGAGTCTATCTCCTTGAGGCTACTGTTCAACCCACTATACTTCTATTTATAGAACCATGACGATTGGGTTGAGGGTTTCTGAGAAACACACTTTTATTTGTAATTTTTAAAAGAAAATTATTTTCCAGCAGCTCCCAGCATCATTGAGAGTCTTGTTCACATCAGGCCATTGGATCCATTTTCACAGGAAATAAGTCTTTCTTTTCTCTCTTACTACATGTGTGTGGGGGATTTAGATGGCAATTATGAATTCTATGAAACTCTTCTCTTAGAGGAGGAGACCAGCAGGGAAGGGAATTAACTGTTCACACCTTCTACCAAAAGTGCATCTGTCTATGTGAGGTCGTGAGCTTCCTAGAGAATGGGTCTGTGTCTCTCATTCCTCCGGGTACCATGCTGCTCCCACCTGAGGCCTGGTACTTCCCCAGGGCAGGGCTCTTAGCAGCATCACGGGAGGGAATGAAGGAGGGCCTGCATCTCCTTTCCTCCCTTCCCCGCTATAACAGTGCAACCTCCCCCTACCTCAGAGGAAAAAATTACAGCTGTCAGAAATAAGATAGATCATGTAACCTGATCATCTGTGGAGTTGGCTGTCACAAGCCAGGGTTCTATTTTGCTAAGCAACTGTAATGGAAACATTATGTATTTTCATCAAGATTAAAAGCTAAAACCATGACAGCTTTGCACATTATCATATGGGAAAATATTACTACAGCGCCGTCAGGTGGTGTGCCACACCACCCTTGGAAGTGACCAGTGAGACCCACGGGAAGGTTGGAGGGGAGATCTAGCACCATTTGCAGAGAGGGATCCTACAGCCACAGAAGAGGGCAAGAGTCCACGAGGCCAGTGGGTCTCAAACTTCCCCAGGCAGCAGCAACAGCACCCGGCAGGCTTGTCAATGCACAGCTTTCTGGGCTGCACAGCTTGCTGGGCCCCATTCTAGAGTTTGTGACTCAGTGGGGGTGGGGAGAGGTTGCCATTTCTTAAAAGTTTCAAGGAGATGTGTTGCCCTTGTCCTGGGACTATGCTTTAAGGACAACTGGCCCAAGGTGGGACTTTGGAATCTGCCCTTTTAACAAGTTCCATCCATTATAAGAGGCAGGAGGTCCCCACACAACACTTTGTGAAATGCTGGGTGCAGAGGGAACAGGCCAGAGGCCAGAGGGCAGGGCTTGGGGCTCCCAAGGTGCAGGCAGTGTTAGGACGGCAAGTGTGCATGGATCCCGTGAGAACGAAGCCAAGAGAGCCTTTCCGAAAGTCCTTCTAGGGGGTCCCACATTCCTATGTCTACCCGGAATGCTTGAAGCTGATGGAACAACCAATCCTTAGAGGTTATTTGAGGTCAGCTGGGAAGGGCTTGCACTCAGCTTCCAGCATGAAGTGTCCAGAAGGAGACAGACTGGCCTCAGGTGGGGAAGTTGAGGCCCAGAGAGTTCATCAAGCAGTTCCCATCAAGGTTCCTGAGCCTGGCCCTGTGCTGACCATTTGGCAAATACAAAAGATGAACTTGCTACACCCCAGACCCTAGATCCCCAGGGTGTACATTTATCTGGGTACATTTATCAGGAAGTCACCAAGGGCAGGGGTGAGAGCAGGGGTGGGTGGATGGAGGGGTCTGACCTTTGATACCCCCTTTCAGAGGTGGGGCTGTTTCCCAGGTTCCCTGTAGACCTGTGCGGAGAGGCAGCTGGAAAGGGGCCCATGGCTCTGCAATGGCGCCATCTGGTGGACGCGAGGAGCCCTGGTCCCGCCTTCCGGGTTTTCTCTGGCTTGCAGGGGAGCCTCAGGTGGGGGGTCATAATACCAGCTGCTGCTACTACCATAATAAGGCTGGTGATACTAAAAGTAGCAACTATGAAGTACTGAGAGCTTTCTGTGGGTGTGTCAGCCACTATTCTAAGCTCTTTGAATGCATTAACTCATTTAATCCTCACAACAACGCTGGAGGTAAATACTTGTATGATTCTGTTTTAAGGATGAGGAAACACAGGCCCAGAGAGTTGCAGTAACTTGCCCAAGGCCACATACTTAGTGAGGAAATGTCCTCTGATCCCAGTTTGGGGTTGGCATGGAATGGAGTCAGGCACACTTAGGTCAGGCCTGCGAGACCTTGGGAGAGTTTTTAGATCTGTGAAGCTCAGTTCTTCCTCTGAGAGAACGTCTGAGAGTTTAATGTCCTCATCGGGATGCAGTGGGAATTAGCACAGTGAAAGCTGTCAGCGTTGCCTTGGCTGCTGCGAAGGCCAGAGGGCGCCATTCACACACATGCCATGTCAGTAGTGCCCCCACCCCAAGGCTACACAGCCCCAGCCCTGCCCGGCAGAGTGAGCCTTAAAAAGTGGCATTTCAGCTCTTCGCCTCACAGAACAAGACATCATTGTCAATGAACCCCATCTCCTTCCCTAACCTTTGATACCCTGCCCCCCAGAGAAAATGTGTTACTTCTGAAGAACCGCCTTGCAGGGAGAGGGATGAACACGGCTTGAGCTTCACACCAAGGAAGTCTGGCTCTTCCTTGGGCCCAGGAACCGGCAGTGGCCAGAAAGCTTGGCTGGGTGTCCCCCAGGGGAGGAAAGCACCCCAGCCCCTCACCATCCCCCAGTGCAAGATGAAGGGATCGTTCTCCTCTTGGCTCCTACCTGGGGATGCTGCCTTGGGTAGAGGGGCCTTTGGTGACCTTGGCCAAGCAGTCAGTGAGCTGAGAGGGGAGGATGGTTAAGAAAATGGATCTCATTGGCTCCAGGGCCAAAGTGAAGGGAAAAGGAGGAGGGTCTGTGGAAGGACTGAAGCTATGAGGCCCTGAACCTGGGCTGGGAAAGGAGACAGCAGTCAGGCTATGTCCTGGCTTGCACCCTATCCTTAGGGAACCCGTCATGAATTTGGCACAGAGGAGAGTATGGGCGGGGGACAGGGTGAGCAGGGAGCTTCAGAGTAGCCTCACCCCAGCTCGTATTTCTGTAAAGGAAGTTCCTCTTGGGGCTG
>NW_007731103.1:82703-84901 GCF_000696425.1 Galeopterus variegatus | reverse complement strand
CCAAAGTGAAGGGAAAAGGAGGAGGGTCTGTGGAAGGACTGAAGCTATGAGGCCCTGAACCCGGGCTGGGAAAGGAGAGAGCCGTCAGGCTATGTCCTGGCTTGCACCCTATCCTTAGGGAACCCGTCATGAATTTGGCACAGAGGAGAGTACGGGCGGGGGACAGGGTGAGCAGAGAGCTTCAGAGTAGCCTCACCCCAGCTCGTATTTCTGTAAAGGAAGTTCCTCTTGGGGCTGGGGTCAGCACAAAGATTGCATGACAGCCACAGGCTTTCTGATGAGCACAGGATGTATTATTGAATAAATGGGGTTGGGACGACCAGCTTAACACAAAGCTAAACCCTATTTCACACCTAACTCCAGAATAAATTTGAAGTGAATTAAAGTTTACATTAATAATAGCTAACAATGAGTTACTTCTTATTTTTTTGAACAGTTATTGTTTTTAGAACTTTCTGCGAATTAGTTCATTCACTATAATGGTAGGAGGTACAGACAATTCCATTTCCTCGTTTTACAGATAAGAAGTCATCTGTAAAAATAAGGTGTAAATATAAAAGTATTGGAAGAAATAATAGTTGGATGAGAAAAGATCCTGTTAGCATTAGGCCAAAGACAAAAACCATAAAAGAGAAAATTATAGCTTTGAACATTTAAAATTATAAATGTCTAGAGCATAAAAATAAATCATTATTATAGCAAAAAGAAAAATTACATTCTAAGAAAAAATTTGCAATAAGTATATTTTTTAAGTGGTCAATTAACTTAATACCTAAAAACCAATAAATAAGAAAAATGAAATCTCCAATAGGAATTGAAGAGAGGGAATAAATAAGCAATTTATAAGAAATAAAAATTAACAAACCTCAAAAAGTCCAACCTAACTGGGGGTCAAAGAAATGAAAATAAAATAGAAATGCAATGCCATGTTTTTCATGTTTCCACTAAGCAAAGATTTCAAAAAAGACGATGACACTCAGGGATTGGTGACTGTGTAGGAAGTGGACATTTCTTCTGTGTTCACACATCAGCTGCATTATCCTCCGTTATTTATTTAATCACTCCCGATTACTGTGCACTCAGATCCTTCACAATGTTTCATCTTATGAGTGGAAAGATCATCTTTGCTCATCATTCTTTGCATCTTTGGTTATATCTTTGCTTATTTCTTTAAGGTCCTAGGAGTGGCATTTTTAGGACAGAGGATTTTAAGTCTCGTGTGTGTGTGTGTGTGTGTGTGTGTGTGTGTGTGTGTGGATTCATTTTATTTATGCAATTATAAATCATACTTTTTATTTAATTAGAATATAAAGAGTTCTGTTACCCTCCATTGTTAGGCGTGACATGTCTTTTTTTTTTTTTTTTTTTAAGCCTCTTGATAACGATGCCAAATTGCTTCCCATGAAGGCTGAACCTGTTTTGATTGACACTGGGAGCTGGGCCAGAGCAGAGCTCAGAGTAACCCTGGGACCCAAGAGAGGAGAGGGCAATAGGGGGCCGCCTTTTGGGTGAGAAGCAAGAAGCAGGGAGGGGAGAGGTGGGGTCAGGAGCTGTGTTCAGGAGTGAGGCCCAGCCTCCTTGCTGGTGCCCAGTCCAGTGCCTGCCCGGTGGGACTTCCTGCCTGGCTTACTAAGTGCCTAACAAAATGTTAGCTGATAGTTCATACGGTTGTTGTGCATTTATTCTGTGCCAGGCTCTCTGCTGAATGTGTAATGTGGATTAACTAATTCGGGGTTTTCAAAGTGTGGTCCAAGACCAGCAACGTCACATCACTTGGGAACTCATTAGAAATGCACATTCTTGGGCCCCACCCAGACCTGCTAAATCATAAAAGCCTGTGTTTTGACTAGCCTCCCAAGTGATTCTGATGGTTGCTAAAGATTGAGAGCTGCCAGCTAATTTGCAGTTTGTAGTACTGTTCCTCTAGAACAAGGTGAAAATTTTATTCTTATCAGTAGGGTGACTGTATTAGTCTGTTTTTGTTGCTTATAACAAAATACCTGAGACTGGGTGATTTACAAAGAAAATGAAATTTATTGCTTACAGTTTCTGAGGCTGGGAAGTCCAAAGTCCATCTGGTCGTGGCGACAGTGACCCAGGGGTCTCACATTGCAAGATGGTGGAAGCAGAGAGAGTGGAGAGAGGCAGACTCTCCTCTTCTTTTAAAGCCCTCAGAACCACACCCCTGACCACCATTT
>NW_007731103.1:79927-81388 GCF_000696425.1 Galeopterus variegatus | reverse complement strand
GCTGGGAGGGGACCTGCTTTGATGAAAGGACAAGAATCGCCTATGATCAGTGTTCATTTACACACAAAGGGCTGGGAAACCACATTCCTTTAGTAACTTCTTAGCCTGGCTGCTCCAGGCAGCAGTTTTTTAAATTGACCAGTGATGACCAAAAAGCCACAGTATTCAAGGTGGGGGGAATAAAATGCAACCCAGCTCAGGGTCTCAGAGCTGGCTGCACAGTGGGATCGCCTGCGGAGCTTTAACAAGTCTTCATGCATGGATCCCAACTCAGACCAATTGCACCAGACCCTCTGCAGGTGTGGTCTGAGCAGCAAGATGATCTTCCAAGCTCCCCAGCTCCCTGCGTGATTCTGTTATGTAGCCCAGGTTCCGAAGCTCTGGTCTAAGTGGTTGCAAATTCGAGTCAATGGCATCTGACTTCAAGTGCTTTCTCTCCATTCCTCACAGTTCTCCTCGGCTCGTTTCCCAGCTGGGCTCCCACCCTAGTGATAGGTTGCCATGGAGTCCTGGAGCTGTCATGGCATCCTGAATTCCCTTTGCCAATTTTGAACCAGAATGTTGGGGGCCAGAGAGGCAGGTGGTATTAACTACAGTGGGGGAGGAGGTGGCAGAGTCATGTGTGTGTCACACACTTAGTCATGTGGGGGGAACTGGGAGAAGAGGGCAGCCCACCCTCCGCCCCTCCCTCAGGATATCGTGGGAGTGAGTTCAGGGCTGTGTCCACCAAGTGAACAATTTGGTCAGAGCTTCTTAGAAGTCGTGGAGTAGATGAATCTTTGCTCCTTTCATTTCCTCTTCCCACTTGCTGTTGTGAAACTACCAGAAGGGCCTGAAGTCAGAAAAGGTTAAAGAGGCTGGTTCATTTTTACAGTGGGCAACACCCAGTGGTACAGTGAGAATCTCATAACACATTATTGTCTCCCCACAGAGCGCATGTACACACATAATTTTGCATGTGATTTCAGAGGCGTCAGACTGTAACTCCATGGACCCCTGGACTGGGGTCCCTGGGTTCCCTACCTTGAAGGACCCTCATTGATCAGCTGCGGGAAGGAAAGAGGAAGGACGTGGGCAACTTTGCCCCAAAAGCCAGCAGCCTCTTTGCATGTAAGAACAAACTGAGACAGAATAGGGCTAGGCCTGTTAACCAAACTGACCCCATTTTCCCTGCAGAGGACACATTGTCACTTTTCCACTTCTCAGTCGTGAGACCCCCCAGAGCACATGATTACCCTATGGCCCACCCTGATAAAATAAACTAAGATAAGAGAGGAACAGATATTCACAGAGTTGCAAAACCCCTTCCCCAAGGCTTGTAAAATATGACTGTTAACTTTATTTAAAACTTATCATTATCTATTCATTCTTTCTTTTCCTGTAATTGTAAAAATTAAGCTACAGATTAACCTTAAGACCCCTTTGGGAATTGCATGCAGGATGTTCCTGGAACTGACCCCC
>NW_007731103.1:54860-78719 GCF_000696425.1 Galeopterus variegatus | reverse complement strand
CAATCAGCACAGGACCACTCAGAGGAGACTGGTCAGGAATGCAGAATTGCATGGGGTACAGCTTGATGGAAAAACTCAGGCCCAGATCAGAGATTCTACAGAACACAGATCCACCAGGTGTTTGGAGAGCTGTAAGTACCTATAAGGTCAACCATTAAAACCTGAGCTGCACAAAAAGCCTTCCCTAGGGAAACAGCAGCATAGCAGCAATTTAGCTCAACCACACAGCTCAAGGACTGGTTTCCACAGGAAGTTCCCCTATTTTAGAAGTAACCAAAGGAAAAAAAATTAGTTCCGGCCCAGGCACACTACCAGCGCCTCAAGGCCTACCAGGGGACCAGACCCCCTTGCCCACAACCAGGCACATTGCCAGCACCTTGGGCCCACCCAGGGACCCAAGACATGAAGCCAGGGACCAGACCCCCAGTCCAGGCACACCGCCAGTGCCTCAGGGCCTGCCTGGGGACCCGAGGTATGGATCTGGGATATGGACTCCCCCCAGCCAGGCACACTGCCAGCACCTCCGGGCCCGACTGGGGTCCTGAGGCATAGAGCTGGGAACCAGTACCCCCACCCCCCAACAACTAGGCACACCACCAGCACCAAGGAGCATGCCAAAAACATCACCTCCATGTGGGTAGCCCACCACAGGCACCACAGTAACCACAGCTGCTGCGAAAGTGGCTAGACGTCACAACCACCATGCAGATGGTCCACCAGCCACTGGAGTACATTGACACAAAGAGACTCACCAGCAGAGATAAAGAAAAGAAGAGGATGTCTCTCTCCACAAAGCCCATCCCAGCGTGACAGAAGAGGCATCTGCTCTATGATAATATTGGGGGACGTGAACACACCTTTCAGCATTGGACAGATCATCTAGGCAACAAATCAACAGCGTGACCATTACTCTTTCAGAGGGAGAGAAGAAATCTAGGGTTATCAGAGGTGGGAAGGGGGAGGGAGAGAGGGATAGGGAGAGATTGGACAAGGGGCATAAAGAATAAGTACAATTTGTAACAATATATATACTAGTAATACTGATTTGATCAACATGTCAACATTGAACCCCCAAAATATGTATAATCAATTATGATTCAATAAAAATTAAAAAGAAAAAAAAAGAATCTCCTGGAAGGTTCATTAAACACGGATTGCTGGGCCTAACCTCAGAATTTCTGATTCAGTAGGTCTGGGAGGGTGAGGGGCAGATAATTTGCATTTCTAACAAATTCCCCGGTGATGCTGAAGCTGCAGGCCTAGGGGCCACACTTTGAGAGCCATTTATCCAATGGTTCACCTCTGTTCGCCAGCCAGCTGCAGGTCTCATGACTGATAGAACACCTGAGTTGAATCAGAGTTAATGGTTTACCACATAATTGCCAGGATGTACATTCCACTGAAAGCATCCATCAGAGCTTTGCTTGGCATGAACTCAGCTTTCCTTTTCTGTGTTTAAATTTTCACATTAGCATGATAATGAATTATTTGGCATGATGTTGGAGCTCAGAAGCTACACAAAATGAATATCTTGGGCTTGCATAGACTATCTCACCCTTTATAGTGCTTGAAGATCATGGAACCTTTAAGAGCTCTTGGCTCAGATCTTAGATTTCTCTTGTTTTACATTTAATACCGTTGTCCACATTTTAAGGAAAAGTGTCAGTGTTTGAGAAGCAAACTGAGAGCCCACTTGCCTTTGTGCGGAAACTTCCCATTATTAAAGGATGCACATACTGACTGTGGGAGGACACTTCTGAGCTCACCACCTTGCAAGGCAGACTCTTGCAGCTGTTAAAGGCAGAGGAGTGAAATCTCTAATTGTGGGATGGATGCAGATGAGGCTTCCTTTGGCCGGACATTTGAACTGGGTCCTGAGGCACAGCGAATCTAGGGCTGGACTTCATGCAGATGCCAAGCCTCATGTTCAAGGGCAGTGCTACTCCAACTGTATTGTGCACACAGTCACCTGGGGATCTTGTTAAAATGCAGATTCTGATTCAGTAGGTCAAGACAGGGCCCAAGAGTCTGCATTTCCAGCAAGCTCCTGGGTGATGAATGCAGATGTTGGTGACACCTGGGAATTTTTATGCACAGCCTCTTCAGAAGTATGTGGAGATGGAGGTGGACTTTATTTAAAATAGTCCTGGTACAGACCTAGGAACCTGGGCATGCTTTAGAAAGTGAAACCTTTAATCTTCAAAAGTGATGGAATCATTGGGCCCAAAATGTGACTAACATTTTCGGCTAGTCAGTGAAAAACCTCCTCATCTACTGGGTACAATGAGAGCCTGAGATTTACAAGAGCCCTCTTTTTTGCTCTCCCAGGGCAAGAGGTTCCTCTTAATGCACAGAGCATGATGATTCATCATCCCATTAGGCTATGAACCCCTGTGACACGGTGACTGGGTTTTAATGTTCTCTGCAGCACTGATGTGTGGCTCAAAGTGCAAGAGTATTTGTTGCCTGAATGTACAGACACATCTGACTTTCCTTCTCTTGTGGCTAATGAACATCAGCCCATTCCTAGGTGTACAGTGACATGCCCATTCTCATATATCTTAAAAATGAGGTGGGGGAGTGTTGGGAAAATAGAATTGTTTAATCAGGCCCCCTTGCCTTAGGTCCGGTTGGGGGTGGTGCGGCACATTCTTTGTAAATAAGTTGTGTATGGGTGGAGTTAGTGCGCATGCATGGCACTGGGACTTGGCTGGCATCTACTGCCTCGGGCATCTGCTCACGTGGCCATACTCTAGAACCCACAGCTTCCAAGGACCTGTTTGCAGGTTACCTAGCTCATAGACCTGTGTGTGAGGAGTCTGGTGACCCAGCCTGGCATGTGAAGGGTTTGTGACCTGGTCTGAACAATGGGCTTGAGGGGTCTGTGAGCTCCAGACCCAGCCCTAGCTCGACAATTGGCCCAGTCGGCAGGATTACGGGCAGGTAAAAGAGCACGACGGGGAGCAAGTGGGGAAAGGGGTTTGTCAGAGTGGAGACATAATTTGACTTCCGTTTTACCAACAGTTCTCTGGTTGCTGTGTTGAGAATGATCTGCAGAAAGAGTGGAACAGGCACGAAGGAGGGAAGGCAGCTTGGGCTAGTGTGTCAGCAGTGGAGGGGGTGGGAAGTGGGTAGATTCTGGACATATTTTGTAGGTGGAGTCAACGGGATTTGCTGACAGATTGGATGTGAGGTGTGAGAGAAAGAGAGGAATGAAGGACAACTCCAAGGCTTTTGGCCTGAGTACCTGGAAACATGGAGTTGCCATCAGCTGAGCTGGGGAAACTACAGATAGAATGGGTATGCGAGGGTGAAAATCAGGAATTCACTTTTGGACACATTAACTTTGAGACACTTTACTTGAGATATGCAAATGGAGATGTTGGGAAAATAGAATAGTTTGGTCAGGGCCCTCGCCTCGGGTGCAGTTGGGTGTGGTCCAGCAGCCTTTGAAAGCAAATTGTGTGTGTGCGTGGGGTTCGTGCACATTCACACCAATGTATCTTTTTGGTTTTGTTGCTATTCTTGTGCTCTTCAGAGAGAGAGAGAGTGAGAGAGAGAGTTTTAGTAAAGCAGGCAGGTGGGCATCTGCCTCGGGTGTCTGTCCAGCGCAGCCATGCTTTCCAACCTATGGCTCCAAGGACCATGTGGCCGGTTACCTAGCTCATAGACCTGTGTGTGAGGGGTCTGGTGACCCAGCCTGGCATATGAAGGGTTTGTGACCCAGTCTGTGAATGGGCTTGAGGGGTCTGGGAGCTCCAGACCCAGCCCTAGCTTTACAATCGGCCCAGTCGGCAGGTAAAAGAGCCCGACAACTGGTGTGTTCGCCTAGCTTTACAATTGGCGTCATGAACAGGGTTAAGAGAGCGAGACAGGAGATGTCAAGTAGGCAGGTGGATATGGGGGGCTTGGGAGAGAGTTTCAAGCTGGATATATACAACTGGGAGTTATCAGCACATAAAAGGCATTTAAGTCTCGAGATTGGATGAGATCACAAGAAAGTGAGTTTGGGAAGAGAAAAGGATCAAGGACTGAGCTCTGGGGTGCTCCAAAGTTGACAGCCAGGTGGAAGAGGAGAAACCGACAAGGGAGACTAAGAAGGAGTGACCAGTGAAGGAGAAAATCCAAGACGTGGCAGCAGCATCTGAGAAGTCAATGGAAGGAAGTTTAACAAGGAGGCAGGAGTGACCGACGGCGTCCTGGCTGGAGGGAGGCCACAGGCAAAGGCCTGGGAGCCAGGCTTTGGGTTTACCAGATGGAGGCCGGTAGTGGTGGTGGAGCAGCAAGTGAAAGCTCATCTGGAGCAGTGTAAAGAGGAAAGAATGACAGGAATTCATGATGGTGAGTGTGTGCTACTCTTTTAAGATGGTTTCCTGCAAAAGACAGCAGGGAAGCAAGAGGTATCTGGCAGAGGAAGTGGGTCAAAGAAAGGTTTCGTTTTAAGATGAGTAAGATCTAGTAGAGGGAAAAATTGATGACAGAGAAGAGGGGTGAAGTGCCAGAGTCATGTCTTGGTGTGCTCTAGTGCCCTAAAGAAGGGCTGGGCTTTAGCCAGGAGCATGGACGGTTCACGTGTAACAACCAAGAAGGCAGAGCATGTGGGTGCAGATGCCGACGGGTGGTGGGGTGGTGGAAGAGGTCTGTGGAAATTCTGTTCAGCAGATGCTTCACGTTTCTCAGTGAAGGAGGAAACATCAGCTGAGAGGAAGGGAGATTTGACACACACAGAGATAGATGGCAGTGCAAAGATGGAGAAGAGACACTTGAAGATGTTGGCCTTGAAGACTGGAGAGATGTGGCACAAGCCAAGGAATGCCAGCAGCTGCCGGGAGCTGGGACAGGTGAGCAGCGGATCCTCCTCTGGATCCTCCAGAGGGAGTGTGGCCCCATTGACACCTTGATTTCAGCCCAGTGATACGGAGTTTGAACTTCTGGCCTCTAGAACTATGAGAGAATAAATTTCTGATTTAAGCCACTAAGTTTGGGGCAATTTGTTATAACAGCCACAGGAAATAAACATAAGACTAGAGGAGAAAGATCTGACCATCAGAAGACCCTTTGCCCTATTCACCACCATATCCCCAGCCCCCAGCCCAATGCCTGGCATGTGGTAGAGCCTGTTGGCCTAAACAGAAACTGAGGCCAAATACATAGAACAAGGCTTTATTGAGCCAATACAATGACTGCAACTGGGGAGACACATAGTCAGGTTATCTTCTTTAGAAATAGGACCACACTGGGCCGGCCCCGTGGTGCACTCGGGAGAGTGCGGCGCTGGGAGCGCAGCGACACTCCCGCCGCGGGTTCGGACCCTGTATAGGACACCCCGTGGTGCACTCGGGAGAGTGCGGCGCTGGGAGCGCAGCGACGCTCCCGCCGTGGGTTTGGACCCTGTATAGGAATGGCCGGTGCGCTCACTGGCTGAGCATGGTGCGGGTGACACCACACCAAGGGTTGCAATCCCCTTACCGGTCACAAAAAAAAAAAAAAAAAAAAAAAAAAAAAAAAAGAAATAGGACCACAGAGCTTAGCATTTCATAATTACAAGAAGGGAGAAGGGTCAAAAGGGTAGGGGTGGGGGGGTGGAGAGAGAGAGATATTCTGTCCTGCCTAATTACTTTACCAGGTTTTCTATTGGTTTTACATTGCATATAGATTTGGAATTGTCACTAGGTTACATCCTACATGCAGGGGTCTAAGATAAGCATTCTAGGTTATTTTATGGTATTCTGGTGCCATTAAGTCTGCTTCTAAGTGAAAATGGTCTTACGATAACGTTTTCCAGGACAGGTGGACATGACTACTGACTTATCCCAGATCTCCCAAGGCGCTATAATTTAGCTGACCTGGTTAGAGCAGCTTTTTGGTTATCAGGCCCAATATATATTTGTGGAATGAATGAATGAGCAGGAAGCCAGGCCTGAGCCGTCTACCACATCACGCCCCTGCCCCCAGCGCCCCTCCAGTCTGTAGACCAGCCTTCTCTGCTCCCAGCCCAGGGTGTGGGAAGTTTGGCTTCTATTCCTTGGAAAAGAGAACCTGAGGAGCTCAGCTGTTCAAGAACCCACCAGTTTCAGTCAATAAAGAAATAAAATCACACGTACAAAGACTGTAACCCTGTGGATGGGGGCAGGGGCAGTTTCCATGAAAAGGAACGTCAGGCAGATAACCCAATAGGTGTCCTGTACAAAGAGCACCACTTCTGGGCTCCTCATGCGTGCTCCTACATTTAGTTTTGGTCCTCGAGCTACTTAGGAGGTGCTACTGTCCCATTCACAGGCAGGGCAGCTGAAGGCTAAAGCAGTTCAGTTGCTCTAAGGCACACAAAGGTGGGGGACAGCGCCGGAATCCAGGTCTGCCCAGCATCAAGAGGCTGTGCCTTTAAATGCTCTGCTAACCTGCCTTCATCCTCTGGCCCCGTGCAGGAAGGAGACACCCCTCACAGCCACCAGCAGGCTCCTTACTTTAAGTTTGGCTAGGACCAAGGTCATGCTCTGTAGGAGGTGGGTGTACTGAGCAAAACAGTGACAACTTACAATGTTCTCAGGAGAACTTTAGGAATACTGAATGAATTGAAATAAGTTAGACAAGTGTTTCTCTTTATTTAAAGAGTCAAGATACACAAAGACTTAATAAAAAGTTACACAAAAGGCTCAAGCATCATCGAGCTCTTCAGGTATCACTCTCATTTTACGACAACGGCCACCTGTTAATACTGTGTAACAGAAGCTGGGCACTCACAGGTGCTCAACAATTCAAGTATCTTTCCTTCTAAGTAAACCCAACATGGAATTGCAAACCCAATGGGCTGCTAATGGAGGGAACCTGTCTGCATGGCTCTGGATTTACTGGAACACGTCTGAGGGGCCTTTGGGTCAGCATTGCCACGTGTTAGTGGGTCACGTCTCCTGGCAGAGTGAGACAGGCCACACTTGGCCAACCAGGCACTCTCCACAGTAAGTGCCATGAGAAGGTAGTGGACAAAGTCCTAAGAGAAAACACCCAGGCATCCGCCTGTGCCAAAGTGCACGGGAAGTGAGTGGCCAGAGACCAGGCTGTTGGGGGTTGGTGGGGAGCATGGCTGGGGGAGACAAGAACAGGAGCCCGCTAAGGAGGGTGTCAGAACAGGGAGAGGAGATCTGAGAGCACACGGCAGCGAAGGCGTGGGGTGAGGGGATCCCAGGAAGGGTGTGCTCCAGGGATGGGAGACGCACCATTCTTTGGAACACCAGTGGGAACATGAGTATGTCAGCACAGCCACAAGTTCCAGTGGGCTCCTCGGTCATGGCGTAGTGTGGCCCAGCCAGCTTTCCCAGACTGACCCCGCCAGATGACAACGGAGGAGGAGCACTGGGGATGCACCTGGGTACACTGTACTCTGGCCTATCTGGAAGCCACCTCTGTCACAAGGGCCCATTTCTAAAGATGAGAAATTATTTACCCATCTCACCTATGTGGAAAACGAAGTCATGAGAGGTGAAAGCTTACCATGAACCCAGCAGCCGAGGCTGCAGAAGGCCGGCCCTTAACTAGATTATCCCCACCCCTGGTTGTGGAGTTAAGCTGTGGGCCAAGCACAGGACAGACGCACAGATGTGTCACCCCTTCTGTTTGGGGGCAGGAGTGGTCGGAACCCCTATGTCTGGTTACTTTTATGGCTAAGGACTTTGTTCTGGGTCAACTGATCTGCTTCTAATACCACCCCCTGGCCCCAGTGCAGCTGGGGAGTTGCAGCAACACAGTGGGCAAGGGGTGTGCTGGTGGGGCTGGTGCCTGCAGAAGTCTCCTGGCACTGGATGCTGCCCTGCGTGCAGGGCTCCTTGTCCTACTCCACCACCCTCTTGCTGCAGAGCTTCGTCATCCTCGCCTCCTCCTGCCAGCCCTTCCTCCTCCTCCCCTCCTGTTTGCAGCTGCCATCAAATTGCACACGTGCCTGCTGCAGACGTGACTGAGGGAGCATAAGCATTGGAAAGAGCCTTGTCCTTTTAGTGTCTAAAATATCCATTAACGTTACAGGCTCTTGGGAAACTCTGAAGCGCCTCATCTGGAATGCTCTCTCTCATCCTTCCTTTTAGGAATAGAAAATAGAGCCCTTTAGGCAAATAAGAAGTTTGATTTCCAGCTAACAGAAGTCTCAGCTGTTTCTTCTACAGCAGAATCACTCTTCGGCTGGGCCCTCGTCAGTGCTGGCGATCTTGCCAAGTTGGGAACTCAGCACACTTTCAGAACTGGAGAAGAATCCAGATGTCCTGGCGTCCAGGTGGGCGCTCACTTTCCTTGGGTTTCTTCCATCTACCTGCCTGGGATGTTCTGGTTTGCACAGTGACCTGATTTGTAACATCTGGAAAATATGGTCACTAGCCATGCCACCTTACCTTTCTCTTGGCCACCCACCCCCACCCTGGCCAGAAGAAATCCAGTCACACCAGCAGCACCGGGAGGGAAGTGGGCACCGTCAGCGAGTGGGGGGCTGTCCCCCACACGCAGGGACAGGTGTATGGAGCCACGCCATCACCAAACCTTCTTTTCTCCTCTGATTCCATACAAGGGGTCTTCAAAAAGTTCACGGAAGATTCGTATTGAACTTTAATTCCATTTTCACACAAACTTTTAAAAGTACCCTCGTATGATCGTCGAGATCTGAGAGGATAGTAAAAGCGTGTACCAAAAAGGCAGCCTAACACAAACTTAGCACATTCTGGAAGGGGTCTGTTCATCTACTGGCCTTCCAGAGGTCGCAGTCAGTTGACTCAAAGGGAGAATGGCTTCAGGTCGTGGTGCTGTGTTAGTGATAACAGTATTGAATCACTTTCGGTTAAAATTCAGCATGAACTAGTTTTCTGGGTGGTGTCCACTGTAGGTGACTGTGACGTATCAGTGTGTGTCTACCAGAGGCAGCAGGCAGCACAGGGGACATGAGAGTGGCAAGAGACAGTTCTGAGCAGCCAGGGTCGTCTCGCACAGCTGGAAGAACGCAGAGCTTAACCACGCCGTCCAGAAAGCAGATGAACACTCTGAGGAGCCAGTCGGCGCACTCTCATCTATACACTTCCAGGACAGTGCAAACCCCTTACATAACTGACGTGCTCGTGCCAGCCACTCCCTCAGCAAAATAAAATTCCCTTGTCTGATGTCTGCATTCTCAACCATAGCAAAACCCTCTGGGTCAGCATCTCTCTCCTCTCTCCCGTTTCTCGGCCATGAGTAGGGTCTGTTTCCCTCCAGGTTCCACCCATGGCCTGAGGCCTCCAGCTACAGTTCCCATTCACTTCTGTCCCCTCAGTCACTCTACTTTCATACTGAGTTGAGTTTTGGCACTGCTGGGAAAACTCAGTTAAAACAACAACAACAACAATATTCCAGACATGTTACCAGAAAGGTCTGCTGAAGACTTGAAACTTCACCAGGCAGTGGGTGCAGACCCCTTTAATAAAATAATAATCACGAAAATAATTTAAAAATCTACAAAAGACATCCAAGCTCAGACACTGTGGACTGGGGACGAGGGGGAGAAGCTTGTTCATGGCTTGTTTCGTACTTTGTACGTGGATAAACACTTCCACATCAAACCAACACTATGCAGTTAACAGAAACAACACACCCACCAGGAGGGCCAGGCGCGGGTGAACAGACATGTGGGGCTGGACGCTGCTGTTTCTGGTGGCTTCCTGGTCTCTTGTGAGAGACGGGAAAGCCTGTGCCCTCTCAGCAAAGCCAGACCTGTCTGCTCCCTGCCACCCTCCCTTTCTCCCTTCCTGGGCCAAGTCCTCAGGCCAAGGGTCGTGGTTAGAAAAGGTTTTCAGTGCAGTTAGGCAGAGGAGGGGTCCCTAGGGCTGGCCGGTTCATGGTCACTGTGCCCAGGGCCTCGGACCCGTCACAAGATCACGCACTGCAGTTTGTGGGTGCCTGTGGCCCGGTCTCCCCGCCATTTGGTTTTCTTCCTCTTCTTCTGGCTTTTCTCTGGTATCTGTTGCCTTTGGAAACAGTGAAGGACGGAAAGACAAAATCAGAATGGGCTTGGCTTCCTGTCTGCCCCTCTCCTCCCCTACCCCTGGATCTGGGGCCCGGGAGGCCTGTTCTGGTGGGGTGGGGGTGGGGGAACAAGAAGGGGGTGGGGACACACGCAGAGATGCTGCTGTCCTAGCCACTGGACGAGGGCCCGCAGGGATAGCGTCTCGAGGCCAAGAAACTGGGGAGGGAGAGCAGGGAACACCTAAATCATCCTACTGATGGAGATCACTGACGTTATGCTATGGCTACATTTATTTAAAACATAAGCTACGACGCGTTTTATGTTTTATAGAGTGTTGGCCTCTATTTCTGTATTTCATATTTTAAATAAAATGACAGGTCAACTGAGTGCAAAAGCTTTTTACATGTTTTCTCTTTTCCTATGTCTGAAACCAAGACATCACCACCTGCTACGTGGTGGTAGTACATTCTAAGTGGAGGCAAAATGCCTGGGAGAAAACCATGTCACGAGTGCAAACTGCCAGCAAAAACACAAAGCGAAGGCTGCCAATATTTCTCATTACGCTGGGGAATAATGAGAAAATGAAGTTGTTGGGCGTGTGTGTGGGGGGAGTGGGTTGTACAGCAGGGGGTGAGTGGTGGGAAATGGGACAGTGCCCTTGAGACCCCCACTGTTCAAGCCCCGGGTCTGATTTCACAGATAACCAGCAGCATAGAGGCCACACGCTCAGTGCATGGTGTTTGAGAACCATGGGTTAGGCTGCTCTGCACGTTGAAGATTTGGGAAATGGGATAGATGGGTGGCAGGGAATGTAGCCAGGAGGCTGTTTCAGTCTTGTGAGCACAAGGTGATTGAGGTCTGGATCCTGACTGTGCAAAGGAATATACAAGACCATTCATCAGGATTGCTGACGACGAGCGGGTCTGGAAAGGAGACATGTGCAATGCCTCTAAAATTTGAGCCCTCGACTCAGAATGTGGGCCGTTCAGGGGAAATATCAAAGGATGCTCTGCTATAAGGGCGGGGAAGAGGAAAGAGATCTACTCTGTACTATGGTGAAAGTTCCAGTGTGGTGGGAGAACACAGAGGAAGGGCTGGAGGGAGTTGCCTTCCTGGGAGCCTGAGCTGCTGCAGAGCTGACACCTCAGGCAGGAAGCCATGTGCTGCCACGTAGCAGTGGACAGCAGGCTTTGCCCGCAAACCCTCTGTGGTTGGGGGAGGGCAGAGATGGGTGGAAAAGGCAGCGGAAAGAAATGGAAGGAGGAACACAAAATCCACAAACAGGCCCATAATTGCCCAGCCTCATGGCCTCTGAGACGAGCTGCAGCTAGGTGCCCGTCCGTCCTGCAGAGGCCAGTTTCCAGGGAGGTGTGCAGCGCTCACCTGATTACTCTAACGAGGTCATGGAAGGCTTTGTCCACATTGAGAGGTGGGTCCTTGGCACTGGTTTCTATGTACGGAATCTGGAAGGCAGAGCTCAGCTTGGTTAAAGTGACACCGAGACCCACAAAGCCCTGTGCCACCCTTAAAGCTACACTCAGAACAAGGGCTCTGGACGCTTTTGCAGCCCCCCACAGAACCCCTGGCCCCCAGTAGCCTCAAGCCTCATTTAGTGGCTTCTTACTCTTTAAGGTTGGAAAGTTTTACTAATGGCTTTTCCAATTCCCTTCTGTTCTCTAGTCACAGAGATATTTAATAGTTCCCTAAAAATAGAATTAAAATGATCTTTTTTATATACTTGAAGACTAAAGATTGTTTCATTTATCAAACCAAAATACATTCTGACACCATTTGTTTTCTTTCTGAGGTCTGTTTTCCTACCTTGGGGTGACTTCTGCCCTCTTTCTGGGCCACTCAGAGTGGACTCGGCAGGAAAGGCTGGAGAGATTGGGCCATGTGTGAGCAGGACTCTGCACCCAAGTGACCCTGGCCAGTCTGGTTCAACCTTACCCCCCACAAACCTGCCTCAGCCCAGCTCTTGTTTGGTCTGGATCTACGAGCCTGGGAGCTCAGCCATGTTTATACAAGGTTTTCTGTTTTGTCTTGTTTTTTTTGGCAGCTGGCCAGTTCAAGGATTGAACCCTGGACCTTGGTGTTATCAGTACCATGCTACACAAGGTTTTTGCACATTTAACACTGAGGAGTCATCACTTGGCTGAAAGGCGGCAGCACGTGGGGAGATGTGGCCGAGGTGACCCCACATGCCGGGTGTCCAGGGCCGTGTCTACACTAAGCCTCGGGCTGGCAAAGGGAGGAGAACAGGGCTCCATGAGGTCAGGATGCACTCCTGAGCGCTCACCTTCTCCTAACACGGGGACCCCACACCGGCAGGAAGTGCTTATCCCTCACACGTGGGGGGCTTGGGAAAACACACACAGGTCTCCCCTGATGTGATGGAATACGCCGATTGTGATTAGACTTTTTTCTGATTACAAAATCAGTGCCTTTCATTATAATACGTTTGAAAAAGAAAAGCACAGTGAAGAAAATAAAAATGTTCAACACTTTATTTTATAGGAACATATTGTAAATCACTGCCCAGAGCATAAAACAGTCTGCCTTTTCCCATCAGTTCTCATGGCATGTGGCCACATAGTCACACATCACTGTGGCTTCAAGCAGAGGTCTTGTTGTAGCTGACAGACACACAAGGGACAGAGCACAAAGGGCAGAGCTCAGACCTTCGAAATATTCATTTGACAAATATCTGAGCCTCTGATAACATTGAAAGGAAACTGCCCTCCAACACTGACTGTTCAATTGCAGGCCATCTGGCTTCTCAGGTCTCAATGCCCCTGACCTCATTTAATCCTCTTGTTAACCCTCTGAGGTGAGCAAGTATCTCCATTTTGTAGATAGGGAGACTGAGCTCACCCAAGGTCAACAGCGGCCAGCAGAGAACCAAGAATTGAACTAGGTACACTTTCCACTTCCCCAGCTGGCCTTGCATGGACAGGAGAGGGGTGCTGAGTTCAGCTTTGGGACCTCTTCCAGGTTGAACACCATGTCCAGGTGCGGTAGGTGCTCCTGATAAGTGCCTGGTAGAGTTCTGAGAGGCCCCTCTGAAGTCAGGACAACGTGCTGTCCTGTGCACTCCCAGAAAGGAAGCAGCAAGGCACCTGCAGCTGGAGCCGGGACCTACCCGGAGCCCCTTCACATCCTATCCTCCTGCCAGCTCAGTAAGTCCTCAGGCCCCAGGGGTCTCAGACCACTGCTGCCTGCAGGCCCACCCCATCACTCAGAAGTACATGAGTTGTACTGTCACCCCTCAGACATGTCCTCAGACACCCTCCACCTTTCTAGGGGGTCCTGCCTCTACCGCTAAAGAATCACTGATGTGCATTATCTGTGTTCTTAGAATTCTAGGATTTCAGTAGTAACAAGACTGAAACTAAGGGAAACCTGCACTAAATGATACTACCATTAAGCTCCACCAAAGGGCTAGGAAAGGCCACCTTCCTGCATCGGGTGGGAGTGACCTATCACGGTCAGCTAAAGAGGAACTCGCCTTATAAGCTGTAAAATCAGAATGTCATTGATAGTAGCTTGCACTGTCATTTGGTCAAATGATAAATGAGGCAGCAGCATCTGCTGTAGGAGAAACATCAGGCTAAGAGATTGGGGACCTGGGTTCTAGATAGGAAGGGGGCAGTATTCCCCAGCCATGAGTCCCCTGGAAGTCACTTAACCTCCTGTATCTCATTCCCTTTTATTTGCACAATGGGGCTACTGCTGCCTCTGCAGCACCCTTCCCCCTCTGCAGTCCCACCCAGGGCTGTGGGAGGGCCAGGAGAAGGTGTTTGTGGAAGCCCTTAGCCAACCCTCCTCAGATTTGAGGGACCAGTCATGATATGGAGCCCAGGACTGTGAAAGGTAAATGGCTCCTCAGGCCCCTCTGTCCAGGATGTCAGGCACAAGGCACATTTCTAATATTAAACCCAGTGGTCTGTTCCCAGGCCTCTTCTCGAGACTTGGGAGCAGCCCCTGCCTTGGGCAATCACTGTTTCCTTGATGCACTTTCTCGGCTCCCAAGAGACCCTGCTCTGGTCCTCATACATCACTAACCGCTCAGTCCCTCTTCTGCTTGCTCTTCATCTCCCCACACCTGTGACACTGACATGCCCCCAGCCTCAAGCCCAGGCCCCCTTCCCTAGCTACATGTCTCCCTTGGGCTCCGTGGCTTTGCCTTCTAGCTACGGGCTGTTGATCTGCAGTATTTACCTGCAGACAGGCATGTCTGACCGCGGCCCTGCTGCTCCCTTGATTATCCACCAGGCCCCGCACACTGGAGAGATCTAACCAGGCTGCGCTCCTTCCCTCACACGTGCTCCTGCAGTCTGTCCCTGCTCAGTTACCAGAACTCCGGTCTTCTGTAAGCTGCTCATGCCCGAAACCTTGGAATTGTCCTCTACCCTTTCCTTCTCTCACCCTGTATCCAATCTGTGAGCAAATCCTGTTGGTCTCTTAGAAATAGAGGCAGAATGCATCCCCTTCTCACCACCCTCATGGGCACCTCACTGGTGCAAGTCACCTGCAGGGGGTTGTCACAGCCCCTAACTGGTCTCCCTGCTCTCACCCTTGTCTCCTATGGACTACTGTCGCCTTGATGCAACCTCCAGAGAGAAGCTCCAAGTCAGACCATGTCACTACTCACTCAAAACCTGCCAGTGGTTTCCCTTCTCACTCACCATCAAAGTTCATAAGGCCCTAAGCCACCTGCCCGACCTTGCTTCCTGCTGCTGCCCCTTCTGCTGCCCCCACCCCAGCCACACTGGCTCCCGCACGGTTCCTCACTCCCACCTCAGGGCCTTTGCACTGATCACTGCCTCTGCTGGAATGTTCTTCCCCAGATATCTGTACGGCTCATTCCCCACCTCCTGTGAGTCCTGCTGAAATGGACCCCAACTACACTATTTGGAAAAGCGTCTCCCTCCACTCCACACTCCTTGTCCCCGTCCCTGACTTGCTTGTTTCCGCAGCACACGTCACCTTTTGCACACTCTAATGCACTTTGTTTATTGTCTATCTCCCATGACTGGAAGTAAGCACGTGAGGCAGGGACCGTCTCCCAGGGCTAGCACCACTGGATGAGTAAGCGAATGCACACAGAAGGCAGAGCACAGCAGAGCTAGCTCTCAGTGGGCCCCTCCTCCTTTTGCGGGGCTGGGCCCCCTTGGCTGAGGGGAGGGGGCAGCCTTGCAGCAAACCTCCCAGCAGGCAGAGGGAAGCTATGCACAGCTGGCCCTGTGAGGCCAGAGGCACAGACTGTGCCAGTGTTGGGAGCAGGGAAGAAGCCTGGAGACCCCACCTGGCATTGTCCAGAGGGCAAAGGGGCATCATCATGAACTGGAAAAACAAAGATGTCTGCAGATCTTCACCGTTTGGACTGGGATAATGGTACCCGCCGCAGGCATGGTTGTGAGGAGCAGATGGGATGCTGTGCGTGTGTCCCTAGCACAGAGCAGGGCTCAGTGAGCAGTCGCTCATCCCGACGATTCTGAGCATAACCAGGTGCTGCCTCAGAGAAACGGACAGAAGCCAACCACTCTGCACAGTCAGGCAGTGAATCAGCTGTGAGTGGACTGAGCAGCCCTTGGCCAGGAGGCAGGTGAGCACCATGGCCTCCAGGCCACTTTGAAGGTACCCGGTCCCCACATCAGAGCCTCTAATGACTGACAGAGGGTGCCTTCTCTCTGGTCTACTGCCTTGTTTCCCAAGATATCTTCCCATCACATGCCCTCTCTGTGGAATCCAGCTGGCTACCTCGGAGGCCCGAGAGCCATTTCCAAACACCAGGACTGCAGGAGTGACAGGTGACTGTCACACAGCCCCTTACCCCAACACACACACACACACACCTACATTGTGTTTGGTTGCCATTTCTCTTCCTTGCTCCCTGGTGATTTTCCTCAAGTGCATCAGATCTACCTTGTTGGCCACGAGGATCATCGGGAATGACTCCCTGGGAAATAAAGGAACAGCAGCTCTGTGAGGTCTCACCACCCCCACACCTCAGGCAGCGCACAGCCCGCAGCGCCTCCCCAGGGGCCTGGTGCTGCAGAGACCCGTCCCTCCTCTCTTCCAGACAGGGGCAAGGGCTTAGGGGAAAGGGCCTGGGGTCTGCTGGCTGCCTTGGTTTGAAGCCTCAGGCCTGTTGCAAGGCCAGTGGGGAGACCCCAGCAGCTTCTGGCCCCAGGGTTGGCTCCCCAGACCTGGTGGCCATTTCTCGGTCATTCTAATGTAGTGGCCAGGCAGGGCAGCTGTCGGCATCAGCAACAACTCATGAAGAGCACCAGGACAGGGTCTGGCACATGGCTGGCTCTCGATAAATGGCAGCTGCAAAATTAGGATGGCTCCCAGGAGAGGAAGTGCAGGGTTGAGAGGCGTGTCTGCCTGAAAGATTCTTATTGACATGCGTGGCCAAATTGCCACCCAAAAGTGATGAAATGTCAATCTCACAGAATCTTTGATAGCACTGGGTATTTTCATTAAAAAAATTATAATTCGACAGGTAAAAAATGGCACTTTTTCCTTGTATTTATTTGATTAGCAAGAAAGTTGGATATTTTCCCACATCTGAGTCATTTATGTTTTCTCTTTTGAGATTCATACATGTTAGGGGCTTACCCCACATTAAGCTATTGGGGCCCTCACGTGTCTGTGTGTGTCTTCCCTTACCTGGTAAAGTTATTAACACTTTGCCTTTGGAATAAATGTTCAATGGATTTTTTCATGTTTGCTGGGATTTGTTCAAAGCCTGCTGTTTTCCTATTAGTTTGTTCTTTTCTTTTCTTTACATTGCCTCTTTGAGATCCAATTAACTAACAAAACCAGTTGGGCTTAAAACAGACTCCAAATTACTTAATTACTTCACATAATGCTAAGAGAAAAATGAGCCTTTAATTAGGAGCATATCAATCTTACTGTCAAATGCAATTTATCCAATTACAATATATACTGGAGAGAAAATTCATTTTTTCTCTGAACATAATATAATTTGATTAAATTGGATTCAAAAAACGAAGATGTTGCTGATGATTCCTTGATTGAGGAGATGGTTTAGGAGGGATGGGAGGGAGTGGACCCTTGAAGCCTTGGGAGCAGTTTGGCTGCGTGGAGAACTAGGGTAGGTGGTGGAGGGACCAGAGGGAGCCCTGTGGGGAGGGGAGGATTCAGCTCTGCCCCGGTGCCCGGCTTTCACCTGAAAATCTACAGGAATCGGGGACAGACAGAGACCCTCTGAGCCAGGGGCGAGGCCCTGCCCGGCACCCTCACCTGTCCTTGACACGCAGGATGAGCTGGTGGAAGCGGTCCACGTGCTCGAAGCTGGCCTTGTCGGTGACGGAGAAGACGATGAGGAAGCCATCCCCCGTGCGCATGTACTGCTCCCGCATGGCGCTGAACTCCTCCTGCCCGGCTGTGTCCAGAACTGGGGTGGGATGAGACCACTCAGGGGCTGTCATCGTCCACCCTGGAGCCCCCACAGCCTGCAGACCCCATGCTGCTGCTTCAGCGTGAGGTTCCAACTGACGCATCTGTGGACCCACCAAACCCTCCTCCCCCGATTCCAACCTGTAGTGCTCACTGGGCCTAAATTCTCTATCTACAGACAAGCTTCATAAAGTCAGTGGTCAGTTCTGTTGCAAAATCCCTTGGGGAGTCTCCAGACTTGCTGCAGCCCTCACAGCCTGTGATGCTTTGGGAAGCTACCCGACTCCCTGAGCCTCCATCTCCTCCTCTACGCAAAGGAAGCAACGCCTCCACCTGGCTGCCACCTGGGAGGAGGGCATGTTTGCCTGGAGGAGACCCCAAAGAGGCCATCCTGGGGCAGGAAGGGCTCCTCTGCCCTGTGTGGACAGATACCAGGCCAGCCTTGGGGAAGGACTGGGGGTGTCACAGGGCTGGTGGGAGGGGGAGCTGGGGTAGGAAGCAGAGGCAGCCGGGCAGGACCACTCAGCCAAGGCTCTTCCCCCAGCCCATCCCTCCCCCTCACCGCTCCCACCCATGCTGAGCTAAAGTGCTCACCCCTGTGTCTGTTTCCAGAGATCACAGCCACAGCTGGGGGAGGGGGTCTCTCTTTAGCAGTGCAGGCTGGACCCCCTCCCGCCCCCTGGGAGCATGAAGCCTATGCCTGCAGCAGCCCCAAGCCCCCGCCCACTCATCAGCCCCCTTCCTATTCCCAGCTCACTCTGTTCTCCACCAGACCAACTTCTCCTTCTCCCTGGAGGTGGTGGAGTGGGTGGTTACAGGTTTTGGAGCCAGACCACTGGGCTGAGTCTGGCTCTCTATTCCTAGGGTGTGACCCCGGGCAAGCTCACTTCTCTGTGCCTCCGTTTCCTAAAATGGGGACAGTCAGGGTTGTTTTGAGTTAATATATGTAATGCCCATCGAGCAGGGCTTGGCACTAAAGAGCCCTATCGGACAGTCTGCTATGAGCCTGCCTTCCTCTCCAGGGGTCCTTTCTCCCACTCTGGGCCTCCTAGAGGCCACCCTCTTGGCCTGGGACTCCTTCCTCTACCTCTGCCCCTTCTCCCCAAGCCCCAAGGAGAGGATCTGACTCTGACTCAGCATTCTGCTGCCCGAGCCCCCAGGATGCTCCTCTGACCCCAGCCTTTCCCGGTACACTCTTCTCACTGGCCATTTAACTGTCCCCAGCTGGACTATTAGCTCTTAGGGGCAGGGATCTGGTCTGTGTGAGTCATCTGGCCACTTGGAGCCTGGCACAAAAAGTGCCCGAACAGTACTTGAGTGAATAAATAAATGAGAAGTCTGCCAATTTTGTTCATCATTTAAGAAATGTCTGAGGGCCTACTATGTGCCAGGCAGTGCGCTAGTCCCCGTAGATGCAAGGTGAATGGGACAAACAAAATCCTTGCTCTCACAGGACTTGTAATCTAGTAGAGAGACAGATAAACGAATGGCTAATAGAATTGGAGGTGGAGATACATACATACTATGAAGAACAAGGTAATGGTTAGAGGGTCACTGGCAGAAGTTAATGTCATTTTGGATAGGGAAGGGGGGCATNACACACACACACACACCTACATTGTGTTTGGTTGCCATTTCTCTTCCTTGCTCCCTGGTGATTTTCCTCAAGTGCATCAGATCTACCTTGTTGGCCACGAGGATCATCGGGAATGACTCCCTGGGAAATAAAGGAACAGCAGCTCTGTGAGGTCTCACCACCCCCACACCTCAGGCAGCGCACAGCCCGCAGCGCCTCCCCAGGGGCCTGGTGCTGCAGAGACCCGTCCCTCCTCTCTTCCAGACAGGGGCAAGGGCTTAGGGGAAAGGGCCTGGGGTCTGCTGGCTGCCTTGGTTTGAAGCCTCAGGCCTGTTGCAAGGCCAGTGGGGAGACCCCAGCAGCTTCTGGCCCCAGGGTTGGCTCCCCAGACCTGGTGGCCATCTCTCGGTCATTCTAATGTAGTGGCCAGGCAGGGCAGCTGTCGGCATCAGCAACAACTCATGAAGAGCACCAGGACAGGGTCTGGCACATGGCTGGCTCTCGATAAATGGCAGCTGCAAAATTAGGATGGCTCCCAGGAGAGGAAGTGCAGGGTTGAGAGGCGTGTCTGCCTGAAAGATTCTTATTGACATGCGTGGCCAAATTGCCACCCAAAAGTGATGAAATGTCAATCTCACAGAATCTTTGATAGCACTGGGTATTTTCATTAAAAAAATTATAATTCGACAGGTAAAAAATGGCACTTTTTCCTTGTATTTATTTGATTAGCAAGAAAGTTGGATATTTTCCCACATCTGAGTCATTTATGTTTTCTCTTTTGAGATTCATACATGTTAGGGGCTTACCCCACATTAAGCTATTGGGGCCCTCACGTGTCTGTGTGTGTCTTCCCTTACCTGGTAAAGTTATTAACACTTTGCCTTTGGAATAAATGTTCAATGGATTTTTTCATGTTTGCTGGGATTTGTTCAAAGCCTGCTGTTTTCCTATTAGTTTGTTCTTTTCTTTTCTTTACATTGCCTCTTTGAGATCCAATTAACTAACAAAACCAGTTGGGCTTAAAACAGACTCCAAATTACTTAATTACTTCACATAATGCTAAGAGAAAAATGAGCCTTTAATTAGGAGCATATCAATCTTACTGTCAAATGCAATTTATCCAATTACAATATATACTGGAGAGAAAATTCATTTTTTCTCTGAACATAATATAATTTGATTAAATTGGATTCAAAAAACGAAGATGTTGCTGATGATTCCTTGATTGAGGAGATGGTTTAGGAGGGATGGGAGGGAGTGGACCCTTGAAGCCTTGGGAGCAGTTTGGCTGCGTGGAGAACTAGGGTAGGTGGTGGAGGGACCAGAGGGAGCCCTGTGGGGAGGGGAGGATTCAGCTCTGCCCCGGTGCCCGGCTTTCACCTGAAAATCTACAGGAATCGGGGACAGACAGAGACCCTCTGAGCCAGGGGCGAGGCCCTGCCCGGCACCCTCACCTGTCCTTGACACGCAGGATGAGCTGGTGGAAGCGGTCACCTGAGGGGAGGGGAGGATTCAGCTCTGCCCTGGTGCCCGGCTTTCACCTGAAAATCTACAGGAATCGGGGACAGACAGAGACCCTCTGAGCCAGGGACGAGGCCCTGCCCGGCACCCTCACCTGTCCTTGACACGCAGGATGAGCTGGTGGAAGCGGTCCACGTGCTCGAAGCTGGCCTTGTCGGTGACGGAGAAGACGATGAGGAAGCCATCCCCCGTGCGCATGTACTGCTCCCGCATGGCGCTGAACTCCTCCTGCCCGGCTGTGTCCAGAACTGGGGTGGGATGAGACCACTCAGGGGCTGTCATCGTCCACCCTGGAGCCCCCACAGCCTGCAGACCCCATGCTGCTGCTTCAGCGTGAGGTTCCAACTGACGCATCTGTGGACCCACCAAACCCTCCTCCCCCGATTCCAACCTGTAGTGCTCACTGGGCCTAAATTCTCTATCTACAGACAAGCTTCATAAAGTCAGTGGTCAGTTCTGTTGCAAAATCCCTTGGGGAGTCTCCAGACTTGCTGCAGCCCTCACAGCCTGTGATGCTTTGGGAAGCTACCCGACTCCCTGAGCCTCCATCTCCTCCTCTACGCAAAGGAAGCAACGCCTCCACCTGGCTGCCACCTGGGAGGAGGGCATGTTTGCCTGGAGGAGACCCCAAAGAGGCCATCCTGGGGCAGGAAGGGCTCCTCTGCCCTGTGTGGACAGATACCAGGCCAGCCTTGGGGAAGGACTGGGGGTGTCACAGGGCTGGTGGGAGGGGGAGCTGGGGTAGGAAGCAGAGGCAGCCGGGCAGGACCACTCAGCCAAGGCTCTTCCCCCAGCCCATCCCTCCCCCTCACCGCTCCCACCCATGCTGAGCTAAAGTGCTCACCCCTGTGTCTGTTTCCAGAGATCACAGCCACAGCTGGGGGAGGGGGTCTCTCTTTAGCAGTGCAGGCTGGACCCCCTCCCGCCCCCTGGGAGCATGAAGCCTATGCCTGCAGCAGCCCCAAGCCCCCGCCCACTCATCAGCCCCCTTCCTATTCCCAGCTCACTCTGTTCTCCACCAGACCAACTTCTCCTTCTCCCTGGAGGTGGTGGAGTGGGTGGTTACAGGTTTTGGAGCCAGACCACTGGGCTGAGTCTGGCTCTCTATTCCTAGGGTGTGACCCCGGGCAAGCTCACTTCTCTGTGCCTCCGTTTCCTAAAATGGGGACAGTCAGGGTTGTTTTGAGTTAATATATGTAATGCCCATCGAGCAGGGCTTGGCACTAAAGAGCCCTATCGGACAGTCTGCTATGAGCCTGCCTTCCTCTCCAGGGGTCCTTTCTCCCACTCTGGGCCTCCTAGAGGCCACCCTCTTGGCCTGGGACTCCTTCCTCTACCTCTGCCCCTTCTCCCCAAGCCCCAAGGAGAGGATCTGACTCTGACTCAGCATTCTGCTGCCCGAGCCCCCAGGATGCTCCTCTGACCCCAGCCTTTCCCGGTACACTCTTCTCACTGGCCATTTAACTGTCCCCAGCTGGACTATTAGCTCTTAGGGGCAGGGATCTGGTCTGTGTGAGTCATCTGGCCACTTGGAGCCTGGCACAAAAAGTGCCCGAACAGTACTTGAGTGAATAAATAAATGAGAAGTCTGCCAATTTTGTTCATCATTTAAGAAATGTCTGAGGGCCTACTATGTGCCAGGCAGTGCGCTAGTCCCCGTAGATGCAAGGTGAATGGGACAAACAAAATCCTTGCTCTCACAGGACTTGTAATCTAGTAGAGAGACAGATAAACGAATGGCTAATAGAATTGGAGGTGGAGATACATACATACTATGAAGAACAAGGTAATGGTTAGAGGGTCACTGGCAGAAGTTAATGTCATTTTGGATAGGGAAGGGGGGCAACTCTCAGGAGGTGACATTTGATCAGTGAGTAAGTGACGGGAGGGAGGTGCCATGTGACCCAGATACTATGAAGAACAAGGTAATGGTTAGAGGGTCACTGGCAGAAGTTAATGTCATTTTGGATAGGGAAGGGGGGCATCTCTCAGGAGGTGACATTTGATCAGTGAGTAAGTGACGGGAGGGAGGTGCCATGTGACCCAGGGGAAGCGCATTCCAGGCAGAGGGAACAAGCAAACTCGAGGGCTATAAGGTGGGGGTGTGCAAGGGTTTGGGGGGCTCAGCTTTTGACACAGCCTTCAGAACCCATCAGACACCTCTGTGGGACTCCAAATAAGCATCTGGAGACTAAAGTCAGACACTAAGAAGAAAAGAGAGGGCAACAGATACAGATGTGGGAGCTGCCAGTGTGTCGCTGGCAACATGTGCCACAGCAAGAGCTGTCGGGGACAGGCAGGAGTCCACATTTCTTCAGGCAGGCACCTCTAGACAGTGCCTAGGAAGGTGGCCTGTCCCCACAGCCCATCGTTGCTGCACATACCCTGTGTCATGCAGCATTTCAGAGGGGCGACTGATGGACATGAGGACTGGATGTGCTGCAGGTGTTGGAGCCGCTGGAGGGAGGCTCTTGCCCTTTCCCTGGGCTTCAGTCTCAGGTAGGAAATGAGGGGCGGGGCTCCTGGAGCTTCAGGTCCTTGCAGCTCCAACATCCTAGAACTGTTTCATCTGGATGTAAAATGAAGGGGCCAGGAAGACAGGACCTACAGCTGAGGACTGGGGGTGACTGAGCAGTTTCCCCAATATTTCCCAGGGAGGGGGTGGGAAGACAGCACCTTCAACTGGAAGAACTGCAGCCTTTCTTTCCTAAATAAATCCCACTCAGAACTGCAATCAACAAAACAGATGAAAATGGCCTGAATTTGGCTGAAGTGGTGATGGGAAGGCCCGAACTGAATAGCAGAAGACATTAAGGTAACACTGTAATTAATATATTCACAGATTTTGAAGGCATATGTTATCCAACACAAAATTTAGAGATCTAGAAAATTTAAAAATACGATCATTAAAAAGTGTTTTAAAAAGCTCAGTAAGGAGCTGAAAAGCAAAATGGACCCTCTGGAAAGGAAAAATAGGCATTTCAGACATTGAAGGTCTTAGAATTGATATTACCCATGCTTTCGAAAAGAATTCTTGGAGAACATACTCCAGCGAGGTGAAAAATAAATCCATGAAAGATAAAGATGAGTGGTATTAGGAACAGTGTAAGCAAAGAAAACAGCAAAACACAAGAGTTACGAGTTAAGTGTATGTGTAAACGTTGTTGCACAGTTTGAAGAGAACAGACGATAATTTAGAACTAAAGCTATGATCATCCATGTGTGAGGGTAGGGCCTGGAAAAGTAAGTTACTACCAAAGTTCTTGCCTAATTTGGGAAGAAGCTAAAGATCCCGATTACATGCAGATGCTGATAGAAAAATATAAGTACACATACACGTATGTACGTAGCGTAACCA
>NW_007731103.1:53624-54676 GCF_000696425.1 Galeopterus variegatus | reverse complement strand
TACATGCAGATGCTGATAGAAAAATATAAGTACACATACACGTATGTACGTAGCGTAACCATGAGAAGAGCAGAAATAAAACCTAGAACTTCCTAGTCAACAGAGAAAAGAAAAACAGAACCAAGTAAATGGGACCAATCCAGAAAAAGGCAAAAGCAAACTTAACAAAAATAAGCAAGTATAATAAAAAGTAGATATAAAATAAGATGGCAGAAATAAATCTCACTACGACTAATCAGAGTAAATGCAAATGGGTTAAATTCACCAACTAAAAGCAGATCCTTAATACAAAATCCACACTTGTCTACTACTTCCAAAAGACAGACACACGTAAAGCAAAATGAAACAAAAAGGATGAAAAATGGAAGGAGGAAAAGAGCATGCCAGCCACATGCTAACCAGAAGTGCATACACAAAGCAGAACTTAAAGCCAAATCATTAGACAGGACAAAGACAGGGTATTTATGGGGAAAGGTACAAGCATCAAGAAATGCCAAAGTCATGAACCATAAGCACCTAAGAATCTTCCTGAAAAATGTGTATGTATAAAAAATTGTTTTTTTTTTTTTTTTTGGCGGCTGGCCAGTGTGGAGATCCAAACCCTTGACCTTGGTGTTAAAAGGCTGTGCTCCAACCAAGCTAACTGGCCAGCCTCTATAAAAAATTGATTATTAAAAGCAGTAGAAACGGGCACATCCCATTGTCATTGTGAGAAACCTGAACAGACCTCTTTAAATGCTTAACTTTCAGAAATTAGCTAGAAAAAAAAAAAGAAATCATCAAAATAGAAATTACAAAAATGGGTGGAGGGAGAAAGCAGTTGATATCTAAAAATCAAAAGCTGATTCTTTGAAAGGACCAATTAAAAAAAAAAAAACCTTTAGCAATTCTTACCAGTGAAAAAAGAAAAGACAAGTAAACATTTGGAATGAGAAAGGCCTATGACTATGGATAAAGATATATGCTGAATTATGAAAGAAGACTATACACATTGGGCCGGCCTGGTGGCGCACTGCTACAGTGCACTGCTTGGGAAGTGCGGCAGCGCTCCC
>NW_007731103.1:48601-52743 GCF_000696425.1 Galeopterus variegatus | reverse complement strand
AATAAAAATAAAAGAAGACTATACACAATAAATTCTCAATGAAATGAATGATTTTAAAAAAACATGAATGATCAAAATTGGCTCAAGAAAGTATATAAAACCCGAATACGCCAATAATTGCAGACAAAATTGAAGAGACAAAACCTACACTACAAATGGCATGAAGCTATTCTTGGGCCCCAGGAGGGCAAGTGCAGCCAGGCGGGAGGAGGTGGGGGCTGTGCCGGGCCTGTCCGGTTTGGCGTCCAGCCCTTGTCCAGGCCTGCTCTCCACACACATACATCTGGAAATGCCTGCGCACAGGCCCCTGGTCAGCAGTTCTGCCTCAAAGACGTCCTGGGGAGGTTGAAGGCAGCTATGCTTTTAAGAAATTATGATTCTGCCTGCATTCCCCATGCCTGATGTCATGAAGGTAGGAGGACTCCAGAGACAGAAAGTATTAGTCACCGTGGGAGAAGAGGTGTCCTGCCTCTGTGTGTGTGTGTGTGTGTGTGTGTGTGTGTGTGTGCGCGCGCGCGCACGCACGCACCCCTGCCCCTCCCTTTCCCACTCCCCGCGGGGCCTCAGAAGGAGGCAAATCCCAGCGCAGGGTACAGTCCGCGCCCTTTGGCTGAGAAGAGTCCCGCCCACTGTGTTCCTGCTGGCAGCAAGGACTGTCAGGGACTTTATACGTACTCACCCTCTCTGTCCTCTTCATGGCCTTGAAAGGAAGGTACTACCACCCCCCTAGTACAGATGAGGACACTGAGGCCCAGGGAGTTAGAGGAACCCACTCAAGGTCATGTGCTGGGAAGGAGGCCTTTCCTATTTCCCCAAGGGCCAGCTGCCCCAGCCTCTCCAGTCTTTTTCTTCAACCAGAGGGTGTGTGTCTGTCCACCCTAGAACCAACTGGGCTGTGCCCAAGCTGTGACCTCCAACTGGAACGCCTTCTCCCCTCCTCCCCTAGGCCGTCCCAGTGCCCTCCAGCTCACTGCAGTCCACCCCCTCCTCCTCAGGGGAGGGCCCGTCCTCTGACCTCTGTCTCTGAACCTTCTTGTTGCCTGTGTCATCTGTCCTCCAAGGTTGTGTCTCCAGGCCCAGATCAGCCCCCACCACTGGGAGGAGCCCTAGAGGGTGGCAGCCTGGCTTTCATTTCCCTGGGTCCCCGAGAAGCTTCAGTACCAGTGAGGGCTCAAAAAATACCCGCAGATTGACTAGACAAGTCATACGCATGCTATAGGAAATGCTGAAACCATGTTAAAACAGCCCACTATAGCTTTGAGGGAAATCACTAAAAACTGACTTTTTAACTTTCATAACACACCCTTCAGGGTAAAATAAGGGTTCTGGAATATCAAACAATAGAGATAATAATTTCTAGAGATAATATGCTTCCAAGGTCCATGACTAGAGTTTTCTACATGTCCCTAATACGCAGACCCACCATGGGAGGCAGGAGTGATTGTGCCCATTTTACAGCAGAGTTAGGCAGGGAAGCCTGTGCCTTTCCTAGGAAGAGATTCAAATAAAATAGCATCACCTGGTTGAGCTTTAGTGATGTGGGCTCTGGGCCCCACTTTCTGGGCAGGGCTGTGAGGGAGCAGGCTGGTGCTGGGCAGAGGGGCCAGATACGTCACCCCTGCACTGTTCCCAGAAAGAGAGCTGCTTTCTTCTGCTTCTCCAAAGTGCTGGCAGGTGTGGAAGGCCAGGCCACTTGGGACTGTCTAAGGGCAGGGAGCTGAAAGTCCTGTAGCAGGCACCCTGGTGATGGACGGGGGAAGATTCCTCTGGCAGTGGCCTCAACCTCCTCAACAGGCTGACTTACAAGTCAGTTTATTTTAAAAATAAAAGTCAGTGGGGTTTTATTTCTGTTCTTCTGGTTGTTATGCTGTATACGTAAGGGTGTGTATACTTCTATTTTTCCATCAGCATCTGGATGTAATCTGACTTAAGGACAACATCAGAGAGAAGCGCTAGCCACCAATCCCAGGGGACGCTCATTCTAGAGGCCACACAACTGCAGCTGTGGGATGCAGTAAGGAGGCCATGGGGTAAGTTTTCAGGCGGTCCATGATCCCCTGAGTTGGTGACATTCTGGGGAGATGGTCCATGGCTCTGTGAGATTCTTAGAGGAGCCTGGAACATGACTCCCTGTCTCCCCCCTCAAATATTGCTCCCAGTAAGGGAAGAGAAGAAAGCAGGGAATCTACAGCTCAGGAACATCACAGAATCAGACGGGAGCCCGGGAGGGCCTGGCAGTGCAGAAGAACCCATTTCCACCTCACGATCACTCTGGGAGGCCAGCCTTTTACAGGTGAAGACACTGTGGCAGGGCAGAGCTAGTGACCTGCTCAGGTTCATACTGCTAATGAACGGTAGACGCAGGATTTGAACCCCAGTCTGTCTGAGTCCGAGCCTTGCCCTGCTCCTTGCACAACCTGTCTTTGGTGATTCCAGTGACTGCCGATTTGTGAGTCCATCAGCCATTTGTGGCTGCACGGCTTTGTGAACACACTGAAAACCACTGAACGGTATATGTGAACTTTACACGTGAATCATATCACAAGAAAAAAATTATACAAGAAAAACAATCAGCCTACCTCTCTTTCTCTGAAATGCGTGCTCCAGCGGCCTGCACTGTGGACGGTGACCCGGCCGGCTGCCATCTGAGGCCAGGCCCCGCAGCGGGGCACTGGCTCTGGTCCCTTCCCTCTCCTGCATCATCCCTTTTCTTTCTCTATTGGTTTATTTCCATCAGTAAACATGCTACAATTTCTCTCATCTTAAAAAATAAAACTAAACTAAACTAAAATAAAAACCCCCAAATTAAAAATAAACCCGCCCTGCCCCATGACTCCCTCGGGCCACCCGTTTCCCTACCCCTCTTCCCAGCAACGTGCCTTCACCTGTCTGTCCTCACTGCCGGCTCATCCTCCCTCCCCTCCCTCTGGAACCCACTCGGATCAGACTTTTATTCCCCACCACTCCACCAGAATTGATCTTGACAAGTCCCCAATGACCTCCATGTCACTGAATCCAAAGGGCACTTCTCAGTCCCCATCCCGGGTCCCCCCGGCATGCATCTGATGTGGCTGGCATTCTGTCCTTTGCGAAGCACCTCCTCCACCTGGCTGTGGGCCGCTGCGCTCTGCGACCACAGTGGCTGGTCCTGCTCTGTCCACTCCCCCCAGCCTCTACACACTGTGGGTCCTCTAACCACATTCACTTCCCCGGTGCTCTCTCATCTCGTGGCTTTACATGTCAACTCCAATTTCCATCTCCAGCCCACATATGTCCCCTATTCCAGGCTCAGATATCCAGCTGCTGCCTTGGCTTCTCCTTGTGCGTGTGAAAGGCATCTCGGATTTAACATGTCAAAAATTAGACTCTTGATTTCCCCCCAAAACTTGCTTTTTCACCAGTCTTCCTGATCTTGTTAAACATAACTCTATTCCACCAGTTGTACAGGTCAAAGACTCTTCTCTCCCTACCCCCACCCTATATACTCCCATCAACAAATACTATGGTTTCCCCTTCAAAACACATCCAGAATCTACCCTCTCTCATCACCTCCTCCACCAGTGCCCTGGTCCACCATCAGGGCCTCTTAACTGGTCTCCCTGATTCTGTCCTGGTTCCCCTATGTTTGTTCTCCACACCAGAGTCAGAGGAAGCCTTTTAGAACACCAGACAGATCATGTCCTTCCTTTGCTCAAAACCCTCCAATGGCTTCTTATTTCCCTGCAAGGCCCTGTGAGACCAGTCCCCTGCAGCTACCTCTCTGACCTCTCCTGCTGGCCTCCTGTCACTTGCTCTGCACCCTTGCCTCCTAGCTATTCCCCAAACAAGCCAGGCTCAGGGCCTTTGCACCTGATACTTCCACTGCCTGAAATTCTCCTCCCCCAGATACAGGTACAGCTTTCTCCTTCAGGTTTCTGCTCCAACATCACCTCATCAGGAGGCCTTCCCTGACCCGCCTACATAAGCTAGCAAACCCTTCCTAACTGTCTACTTCCCTTCCCCTGCCTTATTCTTCTTCACAGCATTTATCCCCACCTGACAGCATGCATTGCTTCTGCTGCCCCATAACATAAGTTCATGACAGCAGGGGCTTTGCTTTGCCAATTGCTGCATCCTCAGAGCCTCAGAGAGAGCCAGGTACA
>NW_007731103.1:46414-47769 GCF_000696425.1 Galeopterus variegatus | reverse complement strand
CAGCAGGGGCTTTGCTTTGCCAATTGCTGCATCCTCAGAGCCTCAGAGAGAGCCAGGTACACAGCAGGTACTACAAAGTGTTTGCTGAATGAATTAGTGAACACACCCAGGTACAGAAGACTCAAGAGTCCAATCCACACTTCTCGGGGGTGGTGGGGGAAGGGGAGGTGGTGTCCCTAAGTCAAGCCTCACTCCTAGACCTCCCCAGACACAGAGGCATGGGTCAGTGCCCTCTGTCCACACAGAGCATGGGTCAGTACCTCCATCCACACAGTGCCCTTCATTCACCAAGCCACCCTTGTAAATAATAATATAAATCACATTAGAGCAATCATAGCAACAATAGCATCTACTGAGGTTTACTATGCGCCAAGCCCCTCACAAATGCCTAGTTTCCTCACTTAATAAACAATAATTAAACACCTAATAGGTGCCAGGTCTGGGCTGGCATTAGAGATGCAATGGTGGGCAAAGGACACAGTCCCACTCCTCAAGGAGCTTACAATTTTATTTCTTCATTAATTCCTTGCAATAGCTGTGAGGGTATATGCCATCTGGATACAGACCCTGCTAGTGAGGGACCAAGGTCTTCATCCTGAGGCTCTCTGCCCGAAGGGAAGAGGAGTCCCAGTCACCAGACCGGGGCACGGTGAGCACAGGCTGACAGAGGCTACCCGGGGGCCTGGAACTGGTGGCATCACCCAACGCAAGGGCAGACAGGAGAGGTCTCACACCCACCGGTCAGGCTGGTGTGCTTGGCTCAAGCTAGTCACATGACATGTTTTTGCTGGCTCGTACAGGGATTGAACCCTGACCTTAGTGTTATCAGCACCACACTCTAACCAACTGAGCTAACCGGCCAGCCAAGGTGACGTGACTTGTAATTGTGATCAACATGAAGTTCTGAAATTAGGGCAAAACTGCACATTAACTGCAGGAGTACAGGACCTGACTGTCAGCAATGTAAGAGGAAAAACACCTGGAGTGTGGGGTGCTGACAAGCTTGGAAGGAGCTCGGGCTGTGCTGAGACTCTGGGACGGGGACGTACGCATTCCACTCCCACCTGCATCACTGAGTCCCAGCCTTGCTGAGCTGACTCTGGATCCTCCAGCCCCAGGCTGGCTAGTGGGGCTATGGTGAGCACAGAGCAGCACAGATGCCTGGCTTTGGGGTCAGAGGGCACAGGGCTCTAATCAGCTGTGTGAGCTGGAGCATATTACCTCACCTCTCCTCTCAGTCTCAGTTCCCTTGCCTGCAGGGCCTGCCAGTCAGAGGGCTGCTGGCAGGCACTGGGGCAGGAGGTATGGGGTTCCCAGGGGAAGGGCTGCTGGGACACAGGGCAGCAGCAGCAGCA
>NW_007731103.1:16811-45683 GCF_000696425.1 Galeopterus variegatus | reverse complement strand
GCAGCAGCAGCAGCAATTGTGCAGTGGTACAGAGTCTGTCACTATTTTATCAACTAGTACAGCAGTGCTGGTATATGCTGGCTGCAGAGCAGCTGTGCTCACCTGTGAAGTGATCTAATCACACTTTACTAATCTCAATTTATCTCACTAATCTCAATTTAGCAGAATTATTACAAGGATGAAATAAAGCAATCTTGTAAAGCCCACAGCATGGGGTCTGGCCTTCAAGAAAAGTCTGGTCAGTAGAACTGCTACCATTGCCCTGAGGGCAGAAGGAGCAACAGAAACAAAGGAGATCCGGCCTCAATGTAAGGAAGGGCTTTCTACCAGCAAGCACCGCCCTGGGCACCAAGTTACTGGAAGCAGTCAAGCAGCGTGGCTGTGCAGCCAGGATAAAGGGTCAGGCAAGGGCCTGCAGGGCTGGATTTCATAATATCAGGCCAGCGGCCATGCTCCCTCATAAAGGGAAAGAGGAAAATTCCTCCCACATCACGGCAGACAGGGAATTCGGAGGACTGGTGGAGGGACAGGCCAGCTCTGCTGCACCCCATTCTTGGTTGGGACCCGTGAGGAAGTGCCCACTTTGAGCATAGGAGCCCACTGGGTAAAGCCCCTGACTGAGAAAAAAACCCTCAATAAATATTCCTTTTCCTCTTGCTGTCCTTCCAATGTCCTTCTCTCCTCCCTGTCCCCAGAAAGAATGCGGATCCGAATGTTCCAGGAAAAGCCAGGTCTAAGCCCCTCAGAGAAGACAACAGCACTTGTGTCTGAGGTTTGGGCAGAAGCCAGGGTGGAAATGTCCCGGCTTCTGAGGGTATAGGAGAAGAGCCAGGCTTTTACTCTTTGCAAAGACTGAGCCCTTGCTGGGGAGATGGGGGGTAGAAGGCTGCAGAGCTGGCCAAAGAGCCCCTAGGTGGGAAGGGGTGTCCTGAGATTCAGGGCCACTGCTGTTCTCCATTGATGGGAGAAAGATGCAAGCTTCCAGAGGCTAACTGCGCAGAGGGTGAGGCTGGGAACCATAAGGGGGAGGGCGGGGCAAGGAGGCCCAGAAACTGCCCCTGTTGTAAGTGGGCAGAGGATTTGGTTAGCATCCTAAACTAGAGGCCCAAGGCTTGGACCAAAGCAGAAGACAGCATGACATGGCGGAGGATCTGCTTGGCAGTCAGGACACTCTAGGCCTGGCTCTGCTGCTAGTGAGGTCTGACCCTAGGCCAGTCACTCCTCCGTCTGCACCTCTGGTTCCTCAGCTGTGGAGTGAGGAAGTTGACACCACAGAGTTTAGCACCTTCCAGCCCTAACCCAGCAGGAAAAACAGGCACACAACAACTCTAAGACAAAAGAAATACCCATCAGACATTATTAGCACACCCACGTTCATAGCAGCATTATTCACAAGAGCCAAAAGGTGGAAGCAGCCCACGTCCCCAACAGATGGATAGATCGTCAAGATGTGGTGCATACATGCAGTGGAATATTATTCAGCTTAAAAAAGATAGTACATTCAGACTCATGCTACAGAATGGATGAATCTTGAAGATATTATGCTAAGTAAAACAAGCTGGTCACAAAAGGACCAATATTGTAAGATTCCACTTATCACAGCACTTATAATGAGGTATGTAGAGTAACCAAACTCATAGAGACAAAGAGGAACGGTGGTTCCTAGGAACCGGGGGAGGGGAGGACGCAGAGTTAGTGTTTAATGTACAGAGTTTCACTTGGGAAAGAGGAGAAAGTTCTGGAGATGGACAGTGGGGAGAGTTGCAGAACAATGTGAACGTACTTTATGCCACTGAACTGTATACTTGAAAATGATTATGATGGTAAATTTTATGTTATATACATTTTACCGCAATAAAAAAAAATCAAATACAAAACTCCAAGACTCTGCCTAAGGCTCAGGGCTTCCTGATTCATGAAGCGAGAGAACTGGGGTGAGGGGAGTCACGCAGCGGAAAGCCAGGGCGACGTGGGGTCCACAGAGACCGGAAGAGGGGGCCGGGGAGCATGGAGACAGTGGAGCTGAAAACCCCGGGGCCGAGGGGTGGGGGCCAGAAGGAGAGGAAGAGACGTTCCCAGAGTTGGGCCCTTGATGATGGAAGAACTCGGAGCAGGCCTGTTCCAAAGCCTGGGGTCCCACAGGCACGGGGGAGCTGGCTGTGCCCTGCCTCTTAGGTTCTGGGAGGACACGGGCAATGTGGCCTCTTGAAAGGAAACAAGAAACAGGTTCGTAAGGAAGCGGGAAGCCTGTGAGAATCCTCAGTGTGGAAACCACCGAGAAGGTTTCCCTAAAAGCTGACAAATCTCTGATGTGAGATTCAGATCGGAACTGGAGCACCTGGCCCTTTGAAGGACCTTGGGCAAGGAGTAGGAAGGGCAGGTGACGTGTCTGGTGATCCTGACAATCCAGCCACACCCCCTTCTCCCGGGGATTTCATCTCCCATCTCCAGGGACACAGGGATCAGCTGGGTCACGTGGGAGAGGATTCCCTACCCAAGCAGACTGACAATGTGTAGGACTCGAAGGAGAGTTGAACCACTGCTGTCATGTGAAACTCTGTGCTTTATTTCCTTCCTGTACAAAATGGAGATAACAACAGTAGCTACCACACAGTGTCTGTAAGGATTAGAAGAGCCTATGCGACCTGCTAAGCACGCGCCTTCCACACAGAAATTGCCAGATAAACATCACTGTCATCATAATTACCCTCCTCCTCCTCCTCAGCATCTGGCCTTGCGTTTACTCTTTCTGAGTCCAGAAGAAGAGAAACCGCAGAGTTCACAGCACTCAGAGTTCACTGGGGTAGGAGGCGACCGCAGGCATCCCCAGGCCTGGCACCTCCCCCAGGACAGGGAGGCCTCCAGGAAAGCAGGACCTCAGGGCTTTCGGGGGCAGCGAGAGTCCTGGGCACCCCAGGGCTGCACACCTCCCCAGAGTTCAGCCCCAGAAAGGTTCGGAGTCACACTGAAACCTAAATTCAACCAGCCTTTGATTAAAGTTCCCAAAATGCGGGGCAGCTTTTTAAATGCCATACTAATTAACAGTTAGCCTTCCTTTTCTTAATAGAAGACCTATTGAGTAGAGCAGGGAAGTGAGCTAACCTGGGAATCTGGTATCTGCTCCTGAGGAAGGCCTAGGTGGGCAACGCCCTAAACCAGGGCTGACTCTGGTGCAGGATTAGAGCCTCGGCAAATACATGCTTATGAAGCAATGTGCACCCATGTTTCCCCTCTCCCTGCTGCTACGGCTATAAAGGTTACCACAAAATCTTTCTAGAAATCACCCTTGAGGATGATAAATAAAACTTTATTTTTCTCTCAGAAACTAATCTAATGTCCAAAGTTACTTAGAAAAAAGTTAGAGAAGTTTATATGGCTGTAAGAGAGAAACAACACTGAATGAGCTCAAACTATGTTACCAGGGACAGTGTTACTTTCTTACGTGCATTATGAAATGTTTTTCAGAATATTTTCTGTGGAACGTAGCCCAGAATGATGTGCAAAAAATGGTCTCTTTGAGAAATCCTAAGGACAATATATCCTATGAATAGACTTCCAATATATGTTTGTATATTAAAGGTTCTTATAAGTCCTGCAATAAAGAAACTTGTTTACATTTAACTCAATATATCCCAAAATGCAGTGTATATATTCCAATGGGTGATGCATGAAGTGACTTTAGAAACTGCATAAATATAAGGTTTTACATTTAATAGTTATATATATATATATATTTATTTTAATGTGAGTTAGAAAAATGTAAATAATATAGCTAGAACAGCAAACCTGTGACTGCACGTATATTGTTCAGGATTCATTTATTCATATATTCATTCCACAAATGTTTACCGAGGACCTACTCTGAGCCAAGCAGTATTCTAGATGCTAGGGATACTCAGCAAACAAAATAAGGTCTCTGCTCTCATAGATTTATATTTTAGTGAGGAGGGACAAAAACTCAAACAAATAAGTATGTAATATGTTCAACAGTGAAAAGTTAGGATAAAGAAAAACAGAGTTGGGCAGGGGGATCGAAATGACAGGGGTGGGTGGACACTAAACAGATGGTTTGGTCAGGTAAGACCTCCTAGATAAAGTGACATTTGAGCTGAGACCTAAGTGAAGTGAGTATTTTTGCAGGAAGAACATTCTAGGCAAAGAGAACACAAAATGCAAAGTCCCTGAGGTGGGACTGTGCTTGGTACCTGTGGCATTGTTCAGAGTCCCAGGGCTGCAGATAAGACCCTGAAGGATAGTGCTATTTCCATTGAGATATAATTCAGAAACCATAATATTCACCCCTTTGAAGTATATATTTCTGAGTTTTTTAGTATATTCACAAAGTTGTTCTGCTTCTAGCCAAGATAGAGTAATAGGGATCAGGTTTACTTTCTCATCTGAGGAACTAAAAAGCAGACAAAATATAGGAAACAATGGTTTTCAAGACACCAGACATCAGCCAACTAAGGACAGTGACCCTTGAGAGGTGGGATACAAAATCAGAGAGGGTGTCTATGAGTGACCACCTTATTGCCTTGAGAGAGTTTCCAGGCTGCAGTACAAGGAGGGGAAACCCAGGCATAAAGAAAGTCGTTTGATAACAATCAAAGGGCCACTTCCTCAGAAGGATGTATCAGTCCTAAACTGATAACAGTTTATGCACCTGATCAGTCCCATGCACTTAATAACAGAGTGTTAAAATATATGCAGAAAACCTGAGAGAACTGAAAGGAAAAAATAGGCAAGCCCACAATTATACTCTAAACTTCAACATCCCTCTTTCAGTAATTGGCATAACAAATAGACAGAAAATCAATAAAGAGAGAGAAAACTTACACAACACTATCAACCAACTTGATCTACTTGACTTTCATAGAACACTCCACCCAAAAACAGCAGAAGACACTTTCTTTTCACGTGCACATGGAAGATTTACCAAGACAGATCATGTTCTGGACAATAAAACAAGCCTCGGTAAGTTTTAAAGAATTCAAATAATACACTGTATACGAGGGTACTTCAAAAAGTTCACGGAAAAACAGAATTAAAAGATAATACAAATCTTTCCATGAACTTTTTGAAGACTGCTTGTGTTCTCTAACACAATGGAATTAAAATAGAGACCAGAAACAGAAAGATCTCTGGAAAATTCCTAAATACTTGAAAACTAAAAAATATTCTTCTAAATAACCTATGAGTCAAAGAAAAAAATCAAAAAGGAAATTAGAAAGTATTTTGAACTTAATGAAAATGAAAACACAATATATTAAAATTCATGGGATGCAGCTAAAGGAGTAGTTAGGGGGAATTTATAACACCAAAAGAATATTTTAGAAAAGAAGACATGTCTCAAATCAATGACTTTAAAAAATTAGACCAAGAAGAGAAAATTAAATCCAAAGTCAGCAGACAAGAAGAAATAATAAAGATAAGAGTGATTTTAGAAAAGAAGACATGTCTCAAATCAATGACTTTAAAAAATTAGACCAAGAAGAGAAATTAAATCCAAAGTCAGCAGACAAAAAGAAATAATAAAGGTAAGAGTGAAAAATCAATGGAACCACATGAGAAAATCAATGGATCCAAAAGTTGGTTCCTTGAGAAAAATCAATGACATTGAAAAGTCTCTACAGCCTGATCAGGAAAAAAAGAGAAGCCACAAACTACCAATATTAGGAACAAGAGACGTGATACCACTACAGATCCTATAGATATTAAAAGATAATAAGGAAATATTATAAACAACTTTATTCCAATAAATTTGATAACTTTGATGAACTGAACAACCTTTTAAAAGACATAAACTACCAAAGCTCACTAAAGAATAGAGATAAATAGCCATATCTATTGAAGAAATTTAATTTGTAGTTAAAAACCTTCCTACAAAGAAAACTCCAGGCCCAAATGGCCTTGTTGGTGAATTCTACTAAACATTTAAGGAAGAAATAATAACAACGTTATTATTAAACTCTTCCAGAAAACTGAAGAAAAGGGGATACTTCCCACCTCATTCTATAAGGCCAGCACTACTCTGATACCAAAATCAGACAAAGACATTACAAGAAAACTGCAGACCAATATCCCTCAAGATCATAGACATAAAAATTCTAAGCAAAATTTTAGCACATCAAAGCTAACAGTATATTAAAGGATAATACATCATCACCAAGTGGGGTTTATCCCAGGGATGCAATGTTGATTTAACATTAGAAAAAATCAATGTAATTCACCACATCAACAAACTAAAAAAGAAAAACCATATATGATTATCTCAGTAGACAAAGAAAAGGCATTTGACAAAATCTAACATCCATTCCTGATAAAAACTCTCAGCAAACTAGGAATTGAAAGGAATCTCCAAAAAAACCTATAGCTAACATCATACTTAATGCTGAAAGACTGGAAGCTTCCCTTTTAATTTCAAGAACAAGACACTTGAAAACTGAAATTAAAAAAAAAAATCATTTACAATAACATCAATACAGATGTAGGTATAAATCTGAAAAAATATGTAAAAGACCTATGCACTCAAAACTACCGAAAATTGATGAGAAAAAGTAAAGACCAAAATAAATGGACAGAGATACCATGTTCATGGGTTGGAAGGCTCAACATGGTTAAGATGTCAATTCTCCTCAAATTGATTTACAGTTTCAACACAATCCAAATCAAAATCTAGAATTTTAGAATTTAACTGATTCTAAAAATCAAATGGAAATACCCAGGATCTACATTAGTCAAAACAACTTTGAAAAAGAACAAAGTTGAAGGTTACCTGATTTCAAGACTTATAAAGCTACAGCTATCAAGAGAGTGTGGTATTAGTGTTAAGAAAGACAGATAGATCAAAGAAACAGAATATATGGACAGCTGATTTTCACCAAAGGTACAAAGCAATTCACTGGGAAAAGGACGATCTTTTCAACAAATAATTCCAGTGGAATAGCTGCATATCCATATACAGAAAAATAAACTTCATTCTATATCCCAAACCATATACAAAAATTAGGGAGAGGGAGGGAGGAGGGAGGAATTGGTAACGGGACACGAAAATGAACTACATTGTACATTGATAAAATAAAATAAAATAAAATAAAAAACAAAACAAAACAAAAATTAACTGAGGGTAGATCATAAACCAAAATGCAAAACTTAAAACTATTAAACTTCTAGAAGAACAGGAAAAAACCTTTGTGACTTTGGGCTAGGCAAAGATTTCTTAGACACAACATCAAAAGCACAGTCCATACAAGAGCAAACTGATAAAGAGGACTTCATCAAAATGAAAAACTCTGGTCTTTTAAAGACACTGTTAAGAAAAGGAAAAACAAGCCATGGACTGGAAGAAAATATCTGCTAATCACATATCTGATAGAAGACTTGTATCCCAATGATTTTCAAAGCTCTCCTCCTTGACCGACATTCTAAGATTAATGGGTCATTGTTTAAGAGAGAGACTCAGGCAATAGAAAGTAATAATCACTAAGAATCTACAGCACTGATTCTCTGACTTTAGCATCGCCCAGAAGGGGTGCTAAAACAGGTTGCTGCCTTCCCCCTTCATAATTTCTGAATCAGTAGGGGCCTGAGAATTTCTAATAGGTTCTCTGGTGATGCTGCTGCCTCTGGCCTGACTACCACACTTAGAACTACTAATCTAGACTAATTTACACTAAACTAGAAATACGGTGTCAGATGCAAGATGTTCCCCCGCAAAGAACAATTACCAAATAAACTATGCTTATTAAGAAATATTTGTTTTTCCCTTTTTTATTAGCTGGAGACATGTGTAGCTGTTAATCAGAGATTCTGATCAGCAAGAAATAACAAACATGACTTCACCAAGCTGGCATGATTCTAGCCTTTCCTCTTTGTTGAATACACATTTTGGTTTCCACAAAGCTTTTCAAGCCCTCTGTGAAGTCCTTCCCTGTTCAGAATGCACCCTGGAAACTATACATGGCCTTATACCAACCATCCCATAACAGCAACATGAAGGAAACCATCTTGCCCCACTTAAGTCTGTCAAATTTCCCTGACCCTCCCATCTAATGTCCCACCCTCATGCAGGGCTGCCACCCAGGTCTCACCGTCCAAGATGGCCCACTGATTGTCAATCTCTGTATGTTTCAGGTAGGAGTCTTCGATGGTGGGGTCGTAGTCAGGCACAAAGATCTTCTGGAAAAACTGGATGGTGAGGGCACTCTTGCCCACACCCCCATCCCCCACCACCACCAGCTTGTACGTGGGGAGATTGTCACTGGGGACAGCGCTGGTTGCCATGTTTCTGGTAGGTCACACCTGGGGAGGCAAGACATGTGGAATAAGGCAGGGGCCTTTTTCTTTTAACTTAGGGAAAAATATTCATGGGTTTTCCAATCTTATTATAAAGTAATAAATATTCCCAATTATAGAAAGTCTTGAGAATGAAGGAATGCAAAATAAAATAAAAGTATTACCCCTGGCTCCACCACCCAGAGACAATCACTGTTAAAATGATTTATTCAAACATCATTTATTGAACACCAACTATATGTCAGGCCTCGTCTTGGGGACACAATTACCACCTGTCTTCTTTAACAAGTACAGCCAAAAGCCACATCAAAGAAGCTTTTGGACCACTAAACTCTGCTCTGTACCTGTACAGGTAAACACGAGGATGTTGATCTGAGCAGGGATGGCATGAAAGTTTGCCTTTCACATCATCTCATCAACTGGGATGCAATGTTGAGAGGGATTTAAGGTTGTGTCTAACCGTAGAGAGAAAGGGGGCCATACTGCTCAACACTCCTGAGCTCAGGGACTCTGAGGTCCCTTCCAACTCTCTGAATTCTGTGATTCTGTCTCCTTTCCCTCTGTCTCCTTGCCCTCTATCATGCACAAAGTCAACCTGGAATCTTAGGGGATCTGGTCTACCCTGTTTTAGTTGGGGAGGAGAAAGGGAAGGAGGAGCAGGTGGAAGTTTTGTTTTGATGATGCGGAGTCCAGCGAAGGCAGTGGTTCTCAACCAGAAGCGATTCTGCTCCCCAGGGATATTTGCAACGTCTGGAGATATTTTTGGCTGTCAGATCCGAGGGGGTGCTACTGGTGTAGTCGGCAGAGGCCAGGGATGCCATTAAACATCCAACAATGCACAGGGCAGTCCCCACAACAAAGAATTATCCATCCTAAAATGTCAATAGTGCCAGGCTGAGAAGCCCTCAGCTAAGGAGATCAGGAAGCGGATGAAAATGCAGGACCAGGATTTTAAAAAGTAATGGGCCTTAACAGATAAGGACGGCTGGTGGAGAGGTGACTGCAGAGAAGTGAAGAGTAACCTTTGAAAACAGTGTGACATGGGGGCCGGCCCGGTGGCGCACTGCTACAGTGCGCCACTTGGGAGCGTGGCGGCGCTCCCGCTGAGGGTTCGGATCCCACATACAGACCGGTTCCCGCTCACTGGCTGAGCGAGGTGCGGGCGCAACACCGAGGGTTGTGATCCCGTTGCCGGTCCCGGTCTGGTACGGGCGCGACACTGAGGGTTGCGATCCATTGCCGGACACGAAAAAAGACAAAAAAAAGGAAAAAAAAAAAAAAAAAAGAAAACAGTGTGACAAAGTGACAGGAAGAGAGGCAGGCAGGGTGCATGGAAGGAGCCCTCAGAAAAACAGGAGGGAAACCAGGGTCTGTCATAAGCATGGAAGCCAATAGTTTCCAGGAGGGAGGTTGACAACACCAAATGTTAAACACTGGGTGGGGTGGGGGGTCATCCAAAGAACAATTTGGGGGCTGTGGCCAGGGGTCCAAGTGCTGGCTGCAGACCCTGCCAGAGAGAAGCTGTACCACAGGACATCCCTGGGTTAGCAATAAAATTGACCCTGAACCAAGGGAGTGAAAGATTGATCTACTTCTGTGTAGAAGAAAGGGAAGAATCCCTGTGCGAGTTGCAAGAGGGAAAGGTGTGGTGTGCGTGCGGCAGGGAAACAGGGTCTCAGAGAGAGGTGGGCAGCAGCGTGGCCAGGAGGACGGTGGACTGGGTGTCCTGCGTGCTCCGCTGTGGTGTGGGAAGGCCACTGACCTCTCTGAGCTATTGTTTCCTAATCTATCAGATTGAAGGGCTGGATTAAGTGACTTTTATAGTTATTTTCAGCTCTAAAAGAGCCTCCAATTCTAGATTTTGACAGAAAGGGTGTTAGACACAAATGTGGGTTATGTGGCCACGCTGATTTGCATGGGCTGCAGGCAAGAGTCATTGCAGAATCCTTCACAGTTACTGAAGCCTGATGTTGACATTTAGGACTTCCGTGAAGTGTAGGGGAAGTACAGGCTTGCACAGGCAGTGAGAGTGCAAATCTGTCCAGGCCGGGCTGAGAGTACGCCTACATAAATACATCAAAGCTGAAACAGACATACGCTCTCCCATAGCTCTACCACATGGGAGAATGTATTTTAAGGTGGTAATCAGAGAAGTGTACAAAGACGTTAAGAATGGGGAAAAATGGAAATAAATGTTGGGAGAAAAAACTTAAAGTTTATCTATACAATAGAATACAATATAGCTATTTAAAAGGATGATATTCACTAACCTAGAGAAGGTTTATATTATGTGTGGGAAAAAACAACCGGGCTGCAAATCAGCAAGTACAGGTGACCCCACTTGCAGGAAGGCCCCCATCTGTGAATCTGCATATCCAGGTGTGGATCCAGGCAGCGCCAGGTTTGGCAGGCGGTTGTCTCTGAGGCAGGTTTCAGGGCACTTTCCTTTTCTCAATGTTTCAATTTTCTACAACAGGCATGGATTATATTTGTATACTGGAAAAGCCAAACAGTATTAACATGTTCCCCACAAAATAAAATGTTCAAGCCACCTGAAAATGTTTGATTTCCTCTCATTCAAGTGGGGATTTAAGCTGTAGCCCCAGAACCTGGTTCCAGCATCTCCCTGCACAGATGGGGCTGAGCTAAGGCTTCCGTGAACTGAGCTCTGCCACAGCTGACGGTGCTCCAGAAGGGAGGTGGAGGGTGACAGAATGGGGAGCACTGGGGAAGGGCCAGGTCCCACCCTCGCTTGTCACTCAGGGCAGCTCCGCACTGCCCCTCACTGACAGCTGCTGTCCCGGCCTGGGTGGACAGTGATGCTGGGCTAGGGGTGAAACGTGGTTGCTAGTGAAACAGTCTGTTTCCAAAGCTTCCATTCTCTGCTGGCAGCGACATGAATAAAAAATACTGAGTGGGCAGGGACATATCAGGAAGTCAAACCATTCCTCTTGATTTTCTTCTCAAAAGAAAACAAGAAACCCACTAGTAAATATGACAGAGGATGTGAATCAAACCTTTGAGTAAGAGCTCAGACCACCCACAGCAGAATCACCTGGGGACTTGATAAAAAATGCCCTCTACTTGCCAAAGCAGCTGGCACGAAGCATCGGTGGAAGGCTCCTCCCTGTCGTGGTGCCCTGCACTCAGGGGCTGGATCCCTGGAGGCCACAGGAAGCCAGGTCAGGGTTCCCTTCCCACTTGGGGCTTCCTTCTGACTCTGACTCCATGGACAGGGCTAGATGACATGCTTGACACAAAAGTCAGCCTGGGTCCCCTGTGGTGAGAGGCCTTTCAGTGCTGCCCACAGCTGAGGAGTCGAGTCCTCAGGCTCCTTCACTGGACAGCCAAGGTCTGTCACCAGCTGCCACTGCTGACTCCGGCCGTACCGGTGCCACAGCCCTCGCACTCTACTCTCACCCCTGACCAGCTCTGCATTCTCCCACGGTGCCCCGTGGTCACACTGCATCCTCTGCACACACCAGAACCCCCGGGAGAGCACACACCTCTCTGTGGGTCAGGCCCAGGCCCAGGCCCAGGAGTCGCTTCCCAAAGGAGGCCCTGTGTCCACCCCATGCTTCAAGCCTGTGGTTCCGGGGGCAGAGGCATGTCATGCTTGGAATTGTACACACGTTTACTGTACACAAAAGGGCAGGGACTGCAAATTGTTCCTCTCTGTCCCCCCAGAGCCTGACACAGGACTGGGCACACAGGGGACATTTGCTGAATGAATCAGAGGCTCAACAAGTGGTGTTTGTGAACTACAGACAATCTACTAACCACAGAGCTGTCCCCCACCATGTGAAGGGCTAAGGGGCAACTCTCTCAGCGAGGGGCTGGGACTGTCTTTCCCTCTACCAAGAAGTCGACGAGTCACACAGATAGGACCCTTCTGGAAGCAATTGTGAGCCCCGGAAGAAAGAAGAGGTTGCAAGGGCGTGAGACCCTCTAGGCTCTAGGCCGCATCTTCTCCTGATGGGCATGTTTTCCCACCAAAAAACCCCAACCCTGACCAAATAATGTCTTTGGAAATGAGGAGGGTAATCAAGATGCCAAGAGGCATGTACCACACTCCTATAAAATAAGGTAGTCTTGTGTAGTGCAGAAAAATATTTTTAAAAAAGACATTCAGGCTATGACGAAAGCCACCACAGGAAAAAGGTTGGCTGGCCGTGGTTAAGGATCACAGCACTTACATTCACAGCACCTCTCTCCTTTCCAGCCTTCTCAACTAAAAGGCACCTGAGAGGGCCGGCCCAGTGGCGCACTCGGTAGAGTGTGGCGCTTGGGAGCGCAGTGGCGCTCCCACCGAGGGTTCGGATCCCACATAGAGACCGGTCCGCTCACTGGTTGAGCGTGGTGCGGGCGCGACACCGAGGGTTGCGATTCCGAGGGTTGCGATTCCGTTGCCGGTTGCGGTGCAGGCGCGACACTGAGGGTTGCGATCCCGTTACCGGTCACGAAAAAAGACAAAAAAATAAAATAAAATAAATAAAAGGCACCTTAGAGATCAGTCTAGAATGTTGGTTCTTTATTTTGGGGGATTATGGATATACCCATCTGAGGTGAGAAGGTGGCATAAAGCAGACTTGGGGTTTTCCTTAAAATTTGCCCTCTCGTTTTCTACACTAGATACTCTCCTACTGACCCATCCAGTGACCTTGGGCAAGTTACCTTTCACAGCCGCAATACCTTATTTGTAACATGGGGCTGGTTAGAGAATCACATTTTGCAGGATTGCTCTAAGCATGAAATAAAAATGTATGAGGCCTGCCCAGCTCAGAGAAGGTGCCAAAGGCTCACTCTTGCCTCGCTTGCTTTGTTCCCAAGAGTGAGAGCGTGCGCGCACACACAGACACAGACATACACGGTTCTGCTGCTCTGAGGCACCGAGACTCCCAGCCTCCTTCTCCCCAACTTTACAAGCCCCACTGCCATCTCAGCTCTGCTACAGCCAGATCAAACAGACCTGCGTGGGACGTCACCGTCATTTAGAGCATTGTCTCCATGGGAAATGGCTCTGAGGTTCCAGGCAGCCCCCTCTACGCAGAAACCAACTTTTGGAACAGCAGCCACTTGGCAGTGGAGGCGGCTGAGCTGGTTCCCACGGCAACCACTGCTCCCAGGGCCCCGCCCAGTCCACAGGCTGCTCAGCAACCCAAACCATTGCTCATACTGGAAACTTCTTCCCAAAAGGCAAAACTGCTTCCTCAACAACCTTAATAACATGGATATGAAAACCTTAGGCATCTTTAAACTGGGAAATAAGCTTTCGTGGTTGTTGTCTGTCTTTTGCTCCCTTTCTTTCCCCACAGTCAGCACCATCTCGCATGGTTTCAAGTTGTTTCCAGCGGCCAGTTTGCCTCCCCAAGCAGATCGTAAGCTCCTCGAGGACAGAAGCCTGTTCTCATTTCCTTGCCTCTCACAGGACAAGGCAGGGCCCAACACAGTGACTACTCACCGAGTGGCTGCTTGACCTACCGCAACGCAGACTTTCGCCCACCCAGTCCTCCTTTGTGCCAAGAAGCAGGGGGCGATGCCCATCCTGAAAGGGGCCAGCTCATACCCTTAGGAAGTGGCTGGCTGTGTGGACTGATGACCCAGCATAACCTTTTCATCCAGCAATTTTCAAAGTGTGGTGGGTGGGTCCGAGACCTCCTGTGAACAGTCTCATGCAAAGCCCCAGCAGTTCTCACTGGGGCACCCTGGGGGGTCAGTAACAGCCTTGACTCTGAAGCCAGGCAGCCTGAGTTCCACTATGGACCTGCTGTGTGACCTGGGGCAAGTTTCTTAACTTCCTGGAGCCTCAGTTTCCCCATTTATAAAGCAGAAAAATAGGACCCTGAGAGTGTGTAAAGCCCCAGTGAAAAACACTTGGAAGGCCCTTCAACAAGGGCATATTTGCATTTATATGCAAAGCAGTTGGGCCCTCCAACCTGGTAGGCCCCAGTGGTATTGACCACTTCCCTGCCCCATCCATGGCCCATGCTAAGAGGACCTATGCTGTACAGGGCTGCAGGATGACCCACTGCAGTAACAAATATAAATGCCCAGGATAGCAGTGGGCCCCAGGAGTCCCCCAAAACAGCAGTGCCCAGTGGTTATTATCTCTCACCAAATCTGCCCCCTCCTCCCCAGGTTCCAGGTTCTAGGGCTTCTACAGAGCTTGTTTCCCAAAAGAATAGCCCCCAAAACACTGTGCCCATTGTTCCAAGTAAGCTGCACACGTGAAAGAAATGGTTCTGGGTGTAGATGCTGTCGAGGAGTCCGTGGGCTCCCTGCCTCTCCATGCACCCCACCCAACCCTAGCCCAGCACCACTTGCAAAGCAGTGTCATATAGTGCTGGCCAGAACAAATGGAGCCCAGGAGGCAGTGCATCCCGTAACAACCCCACCACCCAATAGATGTCCGCTGTGGATTGGTTAGACACCAAAGGTCATGCTTAGAACTGTCATACCACACTGCCTCCGATTCTTTTTTCAACTAGTGCTACAGCATCACACAGCATTTCTTTAACTGTCATCATGACTCACTACTCCACAGGGCACTCTCCATCCCTGTGGCTACTTCCCTGGCTGACTTTGGGACCACAGACTTTCAAAGGCTGGAGCAGTGGCCAATCCAGAGCCTCTTTCAAAGATGCTGCCAACTGTATTGAAGCTTTGGTGTTCACTGTGTTTTGCTTCTCTATTTCTATGTTAATTATTTTAAAGATTCCTCCTAATCCCATCAGTTGATCTGTGAGTCTTCTAGGTAAATAAGGGTGGAAGAGGAGGACACATTCACTATTACTGGAGTTCTTGGGAGAGCGAATAGACTTCTCATTCACGTTGAGCTGAATCAGTCCCGAGAAGCTAATCACATGTCTATGGTGTCTGGGTGTGCCCAGCTTAGGGGGATGAGGACACACTGGGGGGAGTGACCCCACCCCTGTGGAGGAAATGGCTATGCATTCCAGGAGCTGCCCTTTCCTTGTGCACAATTCCCAGAAATGGGCAGCTTCCCAGAGGTGCTGACCTGCAGGCTGTGTGTGAATGGCATGTGGCCCTGCTAGGGGTCTGGGCCACATGGCATACCTTAAGGCTTCACCACCACCCCCAAGACTCTGCTCCAGCCCTTTGCTTTGTACCTTCACTAATCCAAGGCCAGCACTGTCACTGAGCCACTCAACTCCTCTAGGAGGCCACCAGTGCGTTCAGATCACTCCATTATTAGGACTTAACCACCCATCCAACCATGTGTGTTATTTCATGCTGTCAAGGACCTTAAACGTCACCCAGTCTGGAGGCGAGTATGTGACATGGTGCTGCTCCTCCCATCCCCAGAGCCATGGCAGACATCCCGGACTGATCATGGTCCTCCACCTTTCCCAGTCTGAGAATCCTTTCAACACTGCACTCCTGGCAGCCAGCAAGACATCTGGGATGTTTGCCATCCTAGATGTAACCCACTACTCTTGTGGTTCCCTCCAAAACATCCCACTTAGTGCCATCCTTTTCCGAGGGAAGGACTCAGAACTTTTAGGGGTACCTGCCTGGTTTTATTACCCAAGTTTCCTGTTAATTCATCAGCCCCTGCTTTTCTACCAATCCAATTCCTCTGCCAGGATCACACCTGGATTGCTGGCAGCTGGGCGGAAATGATAAGACAGGAGTCTAGAGACCCAGGCAAAGGCCAACTTGAAGTAAGCCAGGGGAGGTACACAATACCCTTGGGCTTACTCGTGGCCTCCAGGCACCACATGCTTCCTTATATCACAACTGTTAACCCCTGGGTCTTTCCCACTAGCACAGGAGTGTCTCCTGGACAGGTCCTGGGGCTCAGTCATCCGTGACCTAGTGCTATCAGCCCCAGGGCAGGTGTGCAGAAACCACCTGCCCTAATAATTACAACAGTGATCATATCAAAACAGGAACACTTAATGGGAGCCATGTTTCAGATGCTTTTGGAAGATCTTACAAATTAGCTCATTTAAATCCCAGAAGAAACCTACGAGGTAAGGACTTTGATAACCCCCATTTTACAGTTTAAGAAACTGAGATACAGAGAAGTAAAATAACTTTTCTAAGGTCACCCAGCTAGAAAGCGGCACTTCCAGGGTCTGAAGCCATGCAGTGTGATTCCAGGGCCACTGCCAGCCCATTGTGCTAGGCATCCTCTCATGGCTGGTGGGGTAGTGAACACATGTTCAGAGTCAGGCCAGGGCCAAGGCAGCTGGATGGTCGACAGTGAGCCAGGGAGGTGGTGTCAGAGTCAAGGAATCCTCCAAGGTCAGATTACTGCCCCTGCGGGAGGAGCAGCCAGGCCGGTGAGGACTAGGAGACCCCCAGGTCAAATACCAGTTACCAGGAACAGATGCCCCCACACTGCCACCCCAGATGCCGACTGGGACAAAGTCTGCTAAACAGGACCTAGATCTTGTACTGGCAGGTGGCCCTCTGCCTTGAGGTCCAGGGAGGAAGCAGGGGGCACCAGTCAGCTCTGAGACCCTTATTTTCTAGCACCTCTGTTTGGGACCCTCCCCACTTCACTGTTCCTTACCCAAGACCCAGACCCAGCCCCTCCTGTGGTCCTGCACTCCAGCTGCTCTCTGCCCAGGGCTAGGAGATATGGGAGCACAGGAGTGGAGGGCATCTCGCCCAGCCTGGGAGTGCTGGGGAAGGATTCCTGGTAAAGCCAAGGCCAGGATGGAGTCTTGGAGGCCAATCAAATGTTAGCCAGGGGGGCTGCCTGTTTAGCTCAGTCAGAGCACAGCCTTATAACATCGTCATGAGTTCGGATCCCTGTACCGACTCGTATAACTTCGTATAATGTATGCTATACGAAGTTATTACGTTGAATATCATCAACATTAGAAAGGTAACCAACTCTGCCCTTCTCTGCTTTATAGTGGGTGTTGACCTTAAGTTTACATGTGTGGTTAAAATTGGATATATGAGATGTTCCTGTGCACATGGTTTGGGTGTTGATTTTTAGATTCTGGCTTTTCTACTATCTAGAGGTAAAATAAGTTAAGAAATGGGTATAGAAATCTATTGGGCTCTAATGGCCCAGAAATACATGAAGAGAAAAAAAAAAAAAAAAAAAAAGGCAAATGTTAGCCAGGTAAACAGTAAGGACGAGCACGTCCCAGGTCAGAAGCTGCAAGGTATAAAGCGTGGAGGCGTGAAAAACCAAGGAGGTGCCAGTCACTGCAAGCGACGTGATGAGGCGGGAGTATGCAACGTGAACGTGTGTGTGTACAGCAAGGGTGACGGGAGTGGTGGGTAGGGGAGGAGGTCACTATTGGCTCCTTCATCTCTGCAACTTACACTGAGCACCATGCCTGGCACATAGTGGCTGTGCCATCGGCACTGTGATGATGGCACAAATGCCCAGGCTGCAGGGCCAGACAGGCAAGGTCTTGCACATGCCTGAGGCCCTCAGACTCTCCTCTGCCCTCAGGCCCACACAAAAGTGCAATGCAGGCTTGATGGTGGCTGCCTGATCAAACAGGGCCCCCACAACTCTTTTTGACAACCGTATTGAGGCTAAACAGCAGGAAAAGCCCAGTGGAGACTGGATAAATTGCTCCAGAAGCCCAGAGGAGGGGAAAGAGACGAGAAAGGGTAAGAGGGTACAGGAGGGAGCAGGGACAGGTAATCCAGGTGATGGCCAGCTGGGTCACAAAGGCCTGAGGCAGGAACCTGGAAGGGAGGGTTAAGGGTAAAAGGAAGAAGCTGGGATTTGGCATTGAGACCCCGCGAGCTGCAAAACTAAAACTCTCCCCATTTACCACCCAGCTCGTCCAGCATGCCTGGGAGGGGGGTGGTTCTTAAGAAGCTTTCAGAACCCAGGGGTTCACAAGGGCCTCAAGATGTAAGGGTCCACACAACCTTGAGAACAACATGCCCAACCAGCATCCCTGACTCATGGGAGTGCCTGCCACCTGGTCTCTGGGGTCCCAGCATCCCCATCACATCCCACACCCCACCAACGACAGGGAGGATGGGAGGGCGCTCAATCCAGGGGTGAGAGGCAGGGCTCTCCTGTCACGCATGGGCTTTGAGGGCAGGCCAGCCATCAGGCTGACAGCTTCCTTGAGTGGCAGCTGAGGGAAGAGAGGAGGAAGTGGCTTTATTTTCAAATCCTTGTTCTTAGTCCCTGAGTGTCTTTTAATACCTTCCTAGTGCTGGACAGTCTGACCTGCAGCTAACGAGGAGAACCTCATAGGAATGACCAGCCTCTGCACCCTCTGGGGGTCCCCATACTGAGGGCCCTCAGACTCCTCACAGCCAGCAGGCCGCGTCCTACCCCTCCCTCACCTCCTCGCTGCTCAGGCTCAACCCTGCACCAACTGGACTCAGCCAGAGCCTCCTTTCCCACCCTTCTGCCCTGAGTCTCTCTCTCCTCTAGCAGCGGGCACACCCCTCAACCTCACCCCACGGCTAAGGCCTAGCAACTTGGCTGTATGTAGCTCGCCTGCTCGGTGGCTCATGTCTACCCTGTGCCTGGCCCCCACCCTAGCGTCGTCCCTTCACCACTCCAGCGTTATGGCTCCTCAACTAGCCCCCAAGCACACTGATCCTCCTGGAAGCCCCCCCAACACCTCCATAGATGCTGACGCTCTCACCACTGACCTTGGCATTCCAGGCCCTCCCCAAGCTGCCCGGCACCCCTTTCTCCTCACGCAGCCTCTGCTCCCACTGATTCCTGGTATGGCATCCTGGAGGACAGGGATGGCACCCAACTGTCAGGCCACAGTCCCTGGCAGGGTGCCTATAGGCACGTGGAGTCTGTCAGTGAGTGTTCTCTGTGCCTGAACTGCCTGTTCACCTTTCCACTGCCCATACAAACACTCCATCCCCATAGCCAGCAACCTCTTCTTAAACCCAGCCCCAGAAGTGCTTCCTTCCTCCGGGCGCCTCTACCTCCCAAGGTCTCCTGCAGAGCCACCTTGCCTCCACCTGCAGGACGCTGCCATCATTCCATCTGACGACTCAAAGACGCCTTGCTGAGAAGGCATTGTTTTAGCCCCTCCAGGAGCCGTGAAGGTCAGAGGTTCTGCAGTTTGTCCAAGTTTGTCGCAAAGCTCCTAGCTTGGCCATGTGGCCAATCTGTCTCTTCTGGGGAGGACGTCACTCTTCTCTCCTCACCTCTAGGAGCTGGCTATTGTTTCACTGTCACATTCCCCTGCTAGAGTGGCAGGGATCTGGGGGTCAGACCCCGTCTTCTTTATCTCTCTGGGCCCCCTACAGCCCTGGCACACAAGGCACCAGCCCAGCAGGAGGAGTGGTGACAACGAGGCGTCCTTCTTTGTCGCCCAAACTCCCAAGGCACTGAGCCCCACCAGCACCCGGGACCTGGCTCCCCGACCATCCGTGCCTTCTGAGCTGGGGATGCCACACCCCATCCCCAGAGCCTCCAGTGGCTATAAGGCAGATTCTTCTCATACTATATCTTTCTCCCAGGCAGGTATCTGTGGAGCTAACCAAAGCACTCCACAGGCTGTCGCTTAGGCTGTCCTAGCCCAGAGCTACCCATCTCATGGAGTCCACAGCTTCACACCAGCCCCCTCTGGAAGTGGCCCAGGAGAAGGGTAGGGGTGGTGACAGAGAGGAAAGAGAAGTCCTGGATGCCCAAGGCAGGCATCCCTCTGCACCAGCAGCCCCTTGCTAGGGCTAAGTCCTCCTCCAAGCCCTGGCTGACCCACCCTTCCAATTGCTCCACCCTGCAACAGCAGAAAGAGGGCCTCAGGAACCAGATGGACATCCCAAACTCATATGTTAGCAGAGGCCAGGTCCATAAATAGGAAGGGGGCAGTTATAGGCCACAGGGAGCAGTGAGGCCTGTGGCGAACAGGAGGCTGCTATTATCCTGTGCCAGGTGACTGCTGCAGCATAAGAATATCTGCAACCAGGCTGACAGGTAGTCTAAATTTTTGGAGAAGCCAGAAATCTGAGTTTTTATGTGAAAATTCCGTTTTTTAAATACTGGCCACCAATTAAAAAGTTTTACCCATTGAATAAGCAAAACAAATCACCACCACCCTCTGGTGGCCCCAGCCCACAGGGTCCCTGCTGTCACCCTGGCCTTCTTGTGCATGCACGTCTGGGTGGTTTGGCCATTTTAAGGCAGACAACTCTGCACTGTCTTGGCCTGGGCTGGCTGTGGCTGCAGAGGTGTGAGTTCACAGGACATGGAGGTGACCCTGAGGAGAGCAGCAGCAGGGGTTGGCAGCCTGCAGGAGCCGTCCAGTCTGGCATTCTTTAGGGGGATGGCACACAGCCCACCCCAGGGGTGTGCCACAACCCAGGGAGGCGGAGCACAAAAAGGTACATTTTAAAAGGTCCGTTGCTTTGTTTTCATCATTTATATTCAAAGTGTTAATCGCCATTAACGAAGAATGTGAACATTTCTATGCTTTACCAAAAATGAGAAAGAAAAAAGTCTGTCTAGTGTCTTCCTTGAGGTGTGGAGAGGAGATCCAAACTCCATTTTTAAAGAGTAACCAGACTGCAGAGAGACGAACTGGAGCCAAATAAAAGGGAAACTTCCTGAACGCGAGGCAGGCATGGCAATGAGCCGGAGGGAGGTGTGTCATTTTCCTCTGCCAAGTCCTGCAAGGAGGGATGCGGGAGGGAGGGGGACTTTAAACTCACTCAGCTGGAACGGCAGGCGGCCACTTTTCACATCTCTTTCCCCAAGCTCTAAATGGCTGCTGCCTTTTTCTTTTCTTTTGCTGCTTTTTCCTGAGCTCCTAACCAGTCTGGCCAGGGGGCAGGAGGCAGGGGTGGCAGGCTGTTCTGCTCTCGAGGGCAGGGCCCATCCACAGGTCCCATATTGGCTGGGGAGCCAGCCTCCCACCCCTCAGCTCTCTATACTAGCACTTTCATAAGAAGTCATGAGTCAAAGCATTTGCCCCTCTGCTAGCTGTATAGCCACAGGCAAATTTAAAACTGCTCTGTGCAGAACTACGGTTGGTAGGTGACAGCAGCAATCAGCTAGAAGTGGAACCAGGCTGAGTGCTGGGGCCAGGGTGGATAATTATGATGCCTGTTTACCAAGCCCTGACCATGTGCTAAGCACCTCACATATACATCCCTGATGCTTACTGCACCCCAGACTAGGTCAGATTCCTGTTACAGTCTCCCAAAGCACCCAGCTGTCTGCCTAGACAGCACTTTCTCTTCATGCTGGTACTTAACTGCTTAGTTATTTATGATGTAATGTGTCTTCTCCACCAGACTGTTAGCTCCATGAGGGCAGGGCCTGTCCTCTGTTTCAGTCTCCACTGTATCTCTGGTGCTTAGCACACACCTGGCACGGAAAAGGTGCTCAGTAAACACCGCGGAGCCACATCATCTCCAAGCCTCACGGCTACTCTGCAAAATATTCTAACAAAATACTCTAAGGGGAAAAAATCAACATCTGGATTTGCTCTGGTCATTAGGAGAGAAGGTCTGGCTTAAGAATTTGATCTGGCTAGTAATAACGTTAGTAATAATCCCATAGCTTCTGCTGGTTCTTATTGTAGGTAAAGGCGTAGGTCTAAATTCTTGTTTAGATGAGCTGATTCAGATGTAAAAACATAGCCACAGCCTAGTCTAGGACAGATGTCATCATGCTCTGCAATCAAAAGAATGGAAATCTGGAGTTTTTGGAAGGTCTAGGGGAAAGTGTCCAGGAAAATTGGTCCTTGGAAAATGGCAGTAAACTAGGTTCAAGGAGAGAGACAGCGGGGGAGAAATTCTCCAAGGGTGTGACCAAGCTAGGGGAGTATGTCTGACACTCAGTTTTAGCGTCTGCTCTGTTCTGAGCTATGGGTCACGCCCTTCCTTGTAAGCTCTAGGTGAAAGCCTGTTAAATGCAACAGCTGGGGCTTAGTGGGGCTTAGGGAATGGGAAAGCCAAGGCACGTGGCACAGGCATCTGATCCTGGAGGCCAGATGGCCACAACATGGTCCCCATCCCGAAATCCTCAGAAATACTACAGGTGGGGAGGGTTTTCATCAATACTTCAGCAATTTTTAAAGAAAAATAAATGATACCCCCCAGAGAAGTTCTACAAGGAGACAATCCTTTGGGAAGAATTAAGAAATACTGGGGAGTGCACCTCCCCATTTCCACATGTGGGCTGAGGGCCTGACCCAGTATAACTAGACTAGAGAAGAAAGGGGACAGGGCATGGCCAGGACACCCACTCCCCCTGTTACAGATATGGAAAAGAAGGCTCACAGAGGTGGGGTGCTCACTCAAGGTCACACAACAACAGGCAGCAGGGCAGGAAGTGGAGGAGGATTCCCTCCAGGAAGGAAGGTCCCCAAGTTGCCAATTTTGCAGCCCAGCTGGGTGGCCCCTGCCCCCTGCCTGAACACCAGGCACTGCCAGAGACCCTGCCCTGCCCTCTCCTTCCACAGAAAGGAGCTCTCCCAGTCCTCCACTCATCTTCCCTCTTTACCCACACCAGCTCTAAGCAGAAAAGGTCCCATTAATGCTCTATTAGAATGATTATTTTGTTGAAGTGCCAAGTGACCTGTTCCTGCTCCCCGTTTCCATCCCTCCAGCCATCCCCAGTTGGAGTCCAGAAATAAAACAAAGGCTTTGTTCCTTTATTTTGATTTCCTCTGTAAAATCTCAAACATGCAGGAAACGCCCACCCAGTCCCAGATAAGTGGGCTCAGGCCGCTGTCCACTGTGCTGGGTGGGGGCGGCTCAGTGAGTGGGGTGGATGGGAAGGCTGTGCTGCCAGCTGGCCTTAGTTGCCTGGGAGTGCCAACAGGGCACCTGACCTCTTCTGGACCTGACTTCCTTTGAGGGAAAAAAAGGGATTGGGTGTGAGGAGCGCTAGGCCCTCTAGCTCTCCGCCCAAGGAATGGCAACCTGAGGAACGTGGGTGTGTGGGATGGCTGAGCAGACATCTCTCACACAAGTTCCTTTAATATATGCCCCCAAGGCTCTGGGACAGCAGCTCCACCCTCCTTCCATCATCTCTGGTTACAGTAAAGCAGCCATTGAAGGAAGAACATGATAGAGGCTATTTTGGGCTGCTGAGCCAACTTGTGAGAGAATGGTACTTGCTAAGAAAGATGGCTTGGCCTCCCTCTCCTCCTGGGGACCTCCACTTCCACTGAGCTTAGAATATAAAGAGGTGAATTTGTGGGGCATCAAAAAAGGGGGAATTTTCAAAAAGGCATGTTGAAATTCTAAAGGATAAAAAGAGAAAGCACTAAACTGAATTAAAATTAATTTTGCTTTAGAAATGAATATATAATGCTTTGGGGAGGCAAGAACCTGTTCCCAAACCCTCCCCACATGGTCAGCTCCTGAAGGGGTGGGAGGGCCTCCCAAACTCCAGCACACTTCCAGCAGTCTCCACGCAGCTCCACATGCCTACACACACCTTTGCTTTTAATCTGGCTACTTGGTATACTAGGGACAGCCTAACACATAGTATGTACAGCAGGTTCTTTTTTTTTTTGGCAGTTGGCCAGTATAGGGATCCAGGGATGCAAACGCTTGACTTTGGTGTTAACAGCACCATGTTCTAACTGAGTGAGATAACCAGCCAGCACGTTCTTTTTAAACCCAACCTTTTTTTAAAAAGTGGGACTATAAACATAACACATATGAATGTTCTGTCTAATCAAATAAGAAGTGGTTTTATATTATGTTTAACTGCCTTCATTGGTACAGCTTCTATTGCAAGACAGGCCCCAATAAAGCAGGCCCTTCTGAGGCCTTTGGCTACCAGCCTATGCTGGCTTTTGCAGCATCTCCAACAGAGCGAGGGGAAAGGACCTGGTGGTGTTACTCCTTGCTGGAAACTCAGGGACAGAAGACATTTCAACTCATTCTTACCACTTAATGAAGCAGAATTGGGGACCACCTTAGGTCCCCATGTTCTATTACGAAACTAGTTCAAATCTTGGCCTCTAATCGGGACTCACTGTAAGTGGATTCTGCCTGGGTAAGGAAGGGCTTTCCAGAAGTTTTTGAATCTTTGCTGCATAGCTTTTAAAAGCAGTTCTTCATTCACTGTTCTAACTCAAGCTACCTGCAAACGGATCAGGCCAGGCTCCAGCTTGGGAGTGGATCAGTAGGCAGAAAGGAGAAGGCTGCACACAGCTGGGCAAGAAACTGCCTCCTGCTGGCATGGAAAGCTCTGGTGCATGTCCTTTCTGTGAAAGCTGCAGAAAGGGAAAGCTGGAACAGGTGCACTTAAGGATTAGAAAGTACTCAGTTGTACGTTAGTCCCCTTTCTTTAAAGCAGTTCTATGCTTTAGAACATAAAATGTATTTTGCTAAAGATTGTTTAAGATAAGCTGCTTAAAAAGTCGTCGTCATCTAATTATAAAAAGACAATCATGGGCTGGCCTGGTGGCGCACTAGAGAGTGCGCCGCTTGGGAGTGCGGCAGCGCTCCTGCTGAGGGTTCAGATCCCATGTGGAGACCCGTTCCCGCTCACTGGCTGAGCGCGGTGTGGGCGCAACACGGAGGGTTGCAATCCCGTTGCTGGTCCCCGGTCTGGGCGCGACACCGAGGGTTGCGATCCCGTTACCGGTCAGTAAAAAAGACAAAAAGGAAAAAAAAAAAAGACAATCATGTTTTCTCTGTCTTTTCCAAATATACAAACCTACCATTTAAATTACAGTTCAGTTTGGGCAGCTGTGACTAAATCATGCTCTGTAGCCTGGTCTGAACCCACAATGGTCAAGGCAGGTGTTTGTGAGGGTGGATGAACATCTCTGAAAAAGGTCAAAGCAAAAAATGCATACTCGTCCTACTCTCCAGTGGCTTCTCCCCAGTGTGGTCAGATGCAGCAAAAGGATCTTCTACCAACAACCCCGATGGAGGCCCAGGTTGCGTCTTCATTGACTTAGCTGGGGACATGAAGCCAAATGCAAGAGCCAGTGGAAACTCAGGAGCAAGGCTCCCAAAGCCCAGCATGGGCTGAGGATGGACCCAAATTAGCCAAGCCAAATGATGGGGGATCCATTCTTAAGTACTGCTCTACCATGAAAAGTATGAAGTGAGACAAAATGGTCACATCTGTTCATTGTGGGTAATGGGTATGTGGTGTTTGTTATATCATCCTTTATATTTTTCTTGTCTTTCAAGATTAAATAAAACAAATGGCACAAATCATTTAGGGGTTCATATTTGACTATAAGATTAATGAGCATCAGGAAAGATTACTGCCATCTCTCTGCCTCTCTTTGCCAACCAGCCACTTCTGCACCTCTGTGGCATCTGCTGCCGCACAATGTCTGTGTGCATGGGCTGCCCCGTCCCCTCTCCTCATGAGGGCTCTGCCCCACTGCAGCACTGACTATGTATAGTCAGATTCCCCTGGGATATGTCCCGTAGCAGCAGGAGAGAAGGGACTGTGTCACTTTCGGCCATCCAGTTCTGGGAACAGCACAGTGTAACAGAAGGAGCATGTGCCTCGAACAGAACTTGGTCAGACTTCTTCCTGGCTCTGCTTCTCTCAGGTTATGACTGTGGGCGACCTCTTAACCTCTGTGGGCCTCAGTTTCCACACCTGTAAAAGGCTAACGGCATCTACAAAATTGTTGTGAGGCTTAGAGATCGCAAATATAAAGTGTACAGTACAGGCCAGCCCAAAAGTCTTTGTTGAAGGAGAGATGGATGGATGGAAGGAAGGAAGGAAGGATGGAAGGAAGGAAGGAAGGAAGGACAGACGAATGGACATACAGAGAGGCTGTCTTTGAACCATGCCATTTGAGGAGCAGTTGAAAAATGTAAAGCTGCTCATGTTGGAGAAAAAGCACGACTGTCAAAGGTTCATGTGGGACAGATCCAGTGGGACCGGTTATGGGGAGAAAGGAAAGAACTTTGCAAGGAGGACAGAATCCCCAAATGGAGTGAACTGACCTGAAGGGCAGCCAGCACCCTAAGGCCAAAGACCCACCCCTAAAAGCTGTCACCAAAGGAGGGACTCCCCTGTTGAAAGTTTCCCAGCCCTTACTCAAGGGGTCACTTACCCATTTTGGCCATACTCCTATCTATCCACTGCTGTACTATTCCTAGCTTAATCTTTACCCTAAAATCACCATACTTAAAAAAAAAAAGCACCACACTTTTTAACTTAAAATCTTTCTTTAGCCTTAATCTGGGCGAAATATCCATTTGAAAAGAAACAGATTTGATGTGATGCCTGTATTTTTTATAATACATGTAAACAGGTATGTAACTATTAAAATGAAAGTTGCTTCTGTGTCCCACCTAAAAGTATCTCCCTTATCACTATGAGAAATGGGCTCTGCTGGGTGTGAATCTAGACTAACTATGCTCAGGGGCCCCTCTGGGTCTACAATTCTGTTATCTAAGGATGGTTTGAATACTGATAATTCTCTTCATTCTTATGGGCTTTTCTGGTTTCCCAAGCATATTTTCATCTGTGTATTTCATCTAATCCCCATGACAACCCTGATGGCTGGGCAGAGAAGTCACAGATGGAGCCCGGGCGCATGCAGCACAGGGTCCACCCAGGGCCCTATGGATAGTCACATATGGCCAGAACAAGAACTCAGAGCTCCCACCTTCCTTCGTTCTGCCACTACAAACTTTATAGCCAGACCCATTCTTGGTGCTCTCCAAAACCTCACTAGCAATACAACCCATATGGAAATTATGTTTTATCCATTGAGGTAGCCTGATACCAGGCTGTCTAGACAGAGTATGCCCCTTTGAGACCTAAAAATATCATCTCAGCAACTGGTGATGACCTGCATTGTCATCTGACTATCAGCAGCCCCCCTCCCCCCTCCCCCCCAGTGAAGCTACCAAGAATGATAAAGGACAATGATAGGGACATCAAGAAGCTGAATACACATTGCTGCTTCATGACTCCTACAAGAGGGATGCCTGCGGGAAGCTGCCTTCACACTGACCAGCTAAAAGGCCCTAGGGCCGTGGGTGGAGGGAGGGGCAGGCCACAGAAGGCCAGGGTGAAGTCTTTGGGAATAGGCAGGACCAATCTCATCACACAGAGCAGGGGTACTACCTAGCACACAAGAGAAGGCTGCCAAGGAGTGTGACATGGTATTCACCTCAGCCTCAATAGTGTTGGCTCTGCTATCTGAAACCCTCATTGTCAGAGTCCCCAGAACAGGTTCGCTGGCTGGCTGCACAGACTTCAACTGGCAGGCTGAAAAGTGGTAACTGGCCCACTCTGTCCGCACTCTTGACACCCACTCTGCCCTCTCAGGCTGCCCTGGAGTGCATGCTGGCTTGGTGGGGATGACAGGGCTGCAAAGTAGGTCCTCAATAAACATTAGTGAAGTACATGACTTTAGAACAGAGGGGTTAACCTGGGATCCAGGGCTTGTTTTCAGAGATCTGTGAGTCCCCTGAATGTTTTGCCCAGCTTTGTACATCAAACAATTTTTCTGTCTTCTCACTAGCATGTTAAAGACGCTGTGACCCAAGAAGGTAAAAACCATTACTCTGAACTGCAGACCCTCAGCCTTCTTGGCTATCTTTCCTGTGTAAGAACTTGCTCCCCTGTACCAGCCAGCCACCAAAAAAAGAAAGAAAAAAGAACTTGCTGGAATTGGCATTAATATCCCATTCCTGTGTTCACAGACCTCAAAAAAGCTGAGAGCATCTCTGGAAGATCTGAGCTCTGCTTAACCTACTGTTATTTGTATTTTGTTACTTGCAGCCAAAAGCATCCCTACTGATTTAGTACCATGGGGCCTAGAGGCATCCAAGACTATGAGGGTTGGCAGCGCCTCAGAGGCCACCAACAAAATTCCTCTCAAAGCTTGAGTTCTCTGCTCAGTTCTTAGACAATGGGTACCTGCCAGATCCCCCAGGTCACAGGGAGCTTACCCAGCTCCTTATGTTTTCCCATTCCCAGACAAAGGTTTACAGCCAGGCCTGGCAGGTACAGAGCCTCTGGAAGTCAATGCACTCCTTCTGGACACTTGAGAACATTCCAGCTTTGCACAAGAACGTGACCCCACTTAGTTCACATGAGTATGGTTGTACAAACTACACAATACTCATGAGCATGTATGTTTCCAATCACTTGCAGGGAGGCACACTCTGGGGGCATTTGGTTGGCAGAATGGATTACAATAATTAGAGCAGATGTAAAATATAAAATGGAGGCCATATTTCCCTGAGAACTCACTAGATCTGAGTGGCTGATCAACATGTGGTTCTGAATGATGTTAGGACCAGGAGCTCCATTTATCAGAGTCCAGCAGTCCTTCCAGGTTCCAGGTGATCACTGGAGCTCAGGAGCCAACCCCAGAAGTAACTGACTTTTCACTTGATAAGCAGCTCAGATCAACTGAAAGTGTGAAATACCAGTGGCTAGAGCTAATAACAAAATAAAAGTTATACCAGTCATTAAAATGTCTAATGTAGGTGAAAACATGAGAAGTGGAAAATATAAAATGCTTTGTGCAGGAGCAAAGCTGGTAACCCTGGAAGACAGTTGCTGACCTCACCAGAGGGCTTTGAACCCCCACCTCCCAGAGGAAATGTCAAGGTTACATCTGGGGGGCGGGCAGTTTCCACCAGAGATCCAGACTTGCTCAACACCCCCCCCCCCCCCAAAAA